>NC_092782.1:28912463-29215494 GCF_047496795.1 Chiloscyllium punctatum
TCCCCCCAGCCACACCACCCCTCCCATTTATCTCACCGCGCCCTTGGCTCATAGCCTCATTCCTAATGAAGGGCTTTTGCCTGAAATATCCTGCTCCTTGGATGCTGCCTAACCTGCTGTGTTTTACCACCACCACACTCATAGAGTCATAGAGATGTACAGCATGGAAACAGATCTTTCAGTCCAACCCATCCATGCTGACCAGATATTCCAATCCAATCCAGTCCCACCTGCCAGCACCTGGCTCATAACCCTCCAAACCCTTCCTATTCATATACCCATCCAAATGCCTCCTAAATGTTGGAATTGTACCAGCCTCCACCACTTCCTCTGGCAGCTCATTCCATATAGGTACCACCCTCTGCGTGAAAAAGTTGCTCCTTAGGTCTCTTTTATACCTTTCCCCTCTCACCCTAAACCTATGCCCTGTAGTTCTGGACTCCCTGACCCCAGGGAAAAGACTTTGTCTATTTATTGTATCAATGCCCCTCATAACTTTGTAAACCTCTATAAGGTCACCCCTCAGCCTCCGACGTTCCAGGGAAAACAGCCCCAGCCTGTTCAGCCTCTCCCTATAGCTCAAATCCTCCAACTCTGGCAACATCCTTGTACATCTTTTCTGAACCCTTTCAAGTTTCACAACATCTTTCCGATAGGAAGGAGACCAGAATTGCATGCAATTTTCCAACAGTGGCCTAACCAATGCCCTGTACAGCCGTAACATGACCTCCTAACCCCTGTACTCAATACTCTGACCAATAAAAGAAAGCATACCAAAAGACTTCTTCACTATCCTATCTACCTGTGACTCCACTTTCAAGGAGCTATGAACCTGTACTCCAAGGTCTCTTTGTTCAGCAACACTCCCTAGGACCTTCCCACTAAGTGTAGAAGTCCTGCTAAGATTTGCTTTCCCAAAATGCAGCACCTCGCATTTATCTGAATTAAACTCCATCTGCCAATTTTCAGCCCTTTTGGCCCATCTGGTCCAGATCCTATTGTAATCTGAGGTCACCTTCTTCGCTATCCACAACACGTCCAATTTTGGTGTCATCTGCAAACTTACTAACTGTACCTCTTATATCCACATCCAAATCATTTATGTAAATGACAAAAAGTAGAGGACCCAGCACCGACCCTTGTGGCACTCCACTGGTCACAGGCCTCCAGTCTGAAAATCAACCCTCCACCACCACCCTTTGAGCCTTCTACCTTTGAGCCAGTTCTGTATCCAAATGGCTAGTTCCCCCTGTATTCCATGAGACCTAACCTTGCTAACTAGTCTCCCATGGGGAACCTTGTCGAACGCCTTTTTGAAGTCCATATAGATCACATCTACTGCTCTGCCCTCATCAATCCTCTTCGTTACTTCATAAAAAAACTCAATCAAGTTTGTGAGACATGATTTCCCATGCACAAAGCCATGCTGACTTTCCCTAATCAGTCCTTGCCTTTCCAAATACATGTACATCCTGTCCCTCAGAATTCCCTCCAACAACTTGCCCACCACCGAGGTCAGGCTCACTGGTCTATAGTTCCCTGGCTTGTCTTACCACCCTTCTTAAACAGTGGCACCACGTTAGCCAACCTCCAGTCTTCCTGCATTTCACCTGTGACTATCGAGGATACAAATATCTCAGCAAGAGACTCAGCAATCACTTCTCTAGCTTCCCACAGAGTTCTAGGGTACACCTAATCAGGTCCTGGGGATTTATTCACTTTTATGTAGAGGACAGGAAAAGTTTCTGGGTATAAAGGCTGCTCCTTTTTTGAAGTATTTTAGGTGCTGGAAGTGATTTCCTCAAATTCCAGGAGCAGCAATTACTGTTTTATATGTTTTTGCATTGTTTTAGAACTTTGGAAAAATAAAGTCAAAACAACAGCAGTTTTAAAAGGGAGAGGCACAGACAAAGTAAGCACATGGTGAGGTCAGTGCAGCAGAGAGAGAGAGCGAGAAAGAAACTGACACCACAGTGCACCTGCACAGTTACTGCCCTTGCTGTTTAAATTCATGTATCATTGGACATCAGAAATTCACAACTGATCTTGGAGGAACTGTTTGGGCAAAGTTCACAGCACAGAATCAGATCAGTGAATTGTTTTAAGTGTGGCCTACAGAAAGTCTGCAGTAGTGAGTAGAGTGAGTTCTTTCTTGATCATGTTTTTTGAGAATGTCTCTTGACTAAACTTAAATATAAGCCATAACTATTAATTTAACTGGTGCAGTGTTTTGTAGAGGAATAAGATGGTGTTATTTTCTAGATCTGTAGATTGTGAAAGAGCAAAAATGGCCTTTAGTAGATTGATATGTGCTTCTTGTCAGATGTGGGAGTTTAAAGAGAGTTTAAGGATTACTGTGAATTATATCTGCAATAAAAGCTGTTGGTTGCGAATCTTATCAGATCGAATGGATCGGTTGGAGAGACAGATAGAGGCGATGAGGAATTTGCAACAGCAACAGTATGTGATGGATGGCAGTTACAGGAAGGGGGGAAAGTCTCAGATACAGACACATAGATTGGTTAACTCCAGGAAAGGTAAGAGAGGTAGGCAACTAGTGCAGGAGTATTTTGTGGTTATCCCCATTTCAAACAGGTATGCTGATTTGGAAAAAAAGTGAGTGATGGATTCTCAGGGGAACGTAGCACGAACAGCCAAGTTTCTGGTATTGAGACTGGCTCTAATGCAACAAGGGGTACGTCGGGTTCCAAGAGATCAATTGTGTTAGGGGATTCTCTAGTCCGAGGTATAGACAGATTCTTCTGTGGCCAGCAGAGAAAAAGCAGATTGGTGTGTTCCTTCCCTGGTGCCAGGATCAAGGATGTCTCAGAGAGGGTGCAGAATGTTCTCATGGGGGAGAGGGGCCAGCAAGAGGTCATTGTCCACATTGAACCAACGACATAGGAAGGGAAAAGGTTGAGATTCTGAAGAGAGATTACAGAGAGTTAGGCAAGAATTTAAAAAGGAGGTCCTCAAGAGTAGTAATATCTGGATTACTCCTGGTTCTATGAGCTAGTGAGGGCAGGAATAGGAGGATAGAGCAGATGAATGCATGGCTGAGGAGCTGGTGTATGGGAAAAGGATTCACATTTTTGGATCATTGGAATCTCTTTTGGGGTAGAATTGACCTGTACAAGAAGGACAGATTGCACCTAAATTGGAAGGTGCCTAATATACTGGCAGGGAGATTTGCTAGAGCTGCTTGGGAGAATGTAAACTAGTAAGGTGGGGGAGTGGGACCCTGGGAGTTAGTGAGGAAAGAGATCAATCTGAGACTGGTATATTCTTGACCCTGGCAGTCAGAAGCCTAGTGAGAAACCGTTTAAGTACGTTCGAGCATTGCCTAAATTTGATGAGAAGGATGTGAAAACCTTTTTCATCTCACTTGAAAAGATTGCTAAAGAAATGCAGTGGCCAGTGGCAATGTGGGATTTGTTGATCCAAACAAAACTTGTAGGAAGGACGAGTGAGGTATCTGGATCACGATCAGAGGAGGTGAAAAAAAGCCATTTTAAGTGCTTATGAGCTTGTACCAGAAGGCTACAGACAATGTTTCAGGAATCTAAGCAGAGAGCTGGTCAAACCTATATCAAGTTTGAAAGGATCAAACAGAATATTTTTGATAGATGAATAAGAGCTTTGAAAATCGAGCAACCCTATGACTCCCTTAAAGAGATAATTATTTTGGAGGAATTCAAACATTCCCTGCCTGAAGTAGTGCAAACTCATGTGGCAGAGTAGAGAGTTAAAACGGAAGTTAGCAGCTGAAGTGGCTGACGATTATAAGCTTGTCCATAAAACACGGTTGGGCTTCCAGAGTCAATTTCAGGCCATGGGGGATAGAAACTGGGGCAAAGAGACATCCTCATGTGGAAAGGGAAAGGTAGATCTCAGTGAAGATTAAGGAGAAATTAATAAGTCGGAATTCAGAGACCACCCATTTGGACTATGTGTCAAAGTTTAGATTTGATTAAATAAAGCCGGGTAGCTGGATAGACTGCATTTAATAGTATCACAGCACGCAATGAAATAGGAATTGGATAAGAAATCATAAATCAAAAATTCCAATTTTACAATTGGGGATAAGGTATTGGAGTCACTTCCAGTAACAGGTGAGCCTTTAAAAGCCAGGTTTAATGGACCTTGTCAAATCAAGCAGAAATTGAGTAAGGTGAACTACTTGATAAGGATTGCAGACAGAAAGAAATCTCACAGAGTGTGAGATGTGAATATGGTCAAAAGGTATTTTGACAAGGAAAGAAAACCAGAGGAGAAGGTGTTAATGATTACAGCACAGAAGGAAGAACCAAATTCAGAGGATTCTGAATTGGACATACCTCAAAACAAATTGGACAATGAGGAATTTGTCAAAAATTGAGCTAATTACTGAGTTATCTTCCACAAGAAAATTAAAATAACCTGGAAGAGTTATTACTATCATTTTTAAGGGGGGAGGTGTCCCTTTAAAAAAATGAAACATCAATCTCCAAAAGCTGTTCCTTTTCGCAAGAATACTGTGTCTTATTTTTTCAGAGGGGTCGTAAAGCAGCGCCCAGCTCCAAGGTGACTAGTTTAATGCAGAGATGACAAAGGATTTTGAGTGGCCTTTTGTTTATATGTAAACAGATGGGACTTCAGGCCAAGTGGCCATGTTTTAGAAGTGACCTGTGTAATCAAAGGAGAGTGGTCAGTTCTGAAAGCTAAAGTTAAGTCTGAGAAATTCAGCAGTGGAGTGCGTGAAGAAAGGCTGCTGAACTCACTCTCTCCTTCTGCCCTTCTAACTTCGACCTGTAAGCCTCTGTTTCAATTTTACTCTATGCTTAAGGGGTTTGTGTATTGGGACTGTTGTGTACATTCAGAACAGCATAAATAAGTCTAATTTGGATAGACTGGGTTCTGTAGATATTCTTTGTTCTGTTCTTTGTGTTTCATTCTGTAACTTTGTGAATAAATTTTTGTCAGTTTTAAAACCTGTTAGTCAACCAAGCTAACTTACTCCGGGTAATTGTCACTGTACACTTCGCGAAGGTCTGGGCTGCCTGTTGAAGAATTTTTTGAGTGGTCTGGCATAGTCCATAACAGACTGGGGGCTCTGTGTGGGATTTTAAACAGCGAGTGGCAGGTGCTATTATCTTTATTTCAGATGTTGGTTTGGTTTTAACTGAACTCTGCATGTTGCTATGTTCTCCTGCAAACATCAAGTAATGACATAGGTAGAGATGAAGAAGGCTATTTGTTGATTTTAGTTTAGATCGTTAAAAAAAACTGGCTCCTCAATTAATCCAGCTATTTTGACTGGTTCTTGCCTTTATTATAAGTTCATATGTTGATAAGACTTCATCTCAAAATCTAGCTGATATCATTTCTTTCACTGAGTTAAACCTATGCCCCTGGCCGTGCAGTCAGTTCACATTTAAAGTTAAAATTTTTAAAAAAGCAGAAAATTCCACAATACCTAATTAAATAGTATCTGTTTAAAGTGAAACGCAGGTAACATTTCAGTTCAATGACCTTTCATCAGAGCTGGGAAGGATTACAATTGGAATATTTATTAAACAAGTGAAAGGCAGGCAAGTGTAGAAAAGGACAAAGGGACAGCTCTATGCAGGAGAGATTAAATGACAAATATTGCATGGTGCAAGGCCAAAGAGAGTGAGAATGTGAAAACAAAGAAACAAAAAAAAGATGTGTCGAGCGGAAGTGTGAACAGCTGCCATCCAATCAGAGAATCAAAAAAGAGAAATAAGGGAGTAAACAAAAACCAGCAAAGACAAAGGGAAACTCAATAGGTGAAGAGTTTATGGAATGAAATTTTTGAACTCAATGTTAAATCTGGAAGGCTGTAAGGTTCTCAGTTGAAAATGAGATGATGTTACTGGGATTATATTGAAACAGTGTAGCAGGCTGAGGACAGCAGGATCATGGTGGATGTTTGGTGGAGAATTAAAATGACAGCGACTAAATGCTGCAAAATGACTGCAGGTGTTCTGCATAACACTCAATGAACCTGTGTTTGATCTCCTATTGAAAAGCATCATAACCAGCTTAAAAAAAAATGTTATTAAAATCCTTAATTCAGAGCCAGAAGTAGCATAAATGTCCGACTTCACAGATAAAGCGATTACCACTTACCATAAATCACGCCAACAAATACCCTCTCCTACCCGTGACCTACTACTGGTGTCACCGAGACAATACCCCGGTGTCAGCTTTTCCAACCCAATGTTTAGGGATGTGCCAAAGCCATTCACAATGCATTGATCTAATTTAAGTCAGACACAAATTTCCAGTTTAGATTTGACTCATGTCTATCTGCTCAAGCACAGAGATCCCATATTCAGAGTTTGCTTTTGCCAGGCAATTTCCTTCCTTAAAACCATTTTTTTTCTGCAGATGTTTCCACAGCTTCTTTTTATCCTCCATGACCAACACTAGGCACAATAACTGAAATTATTTTCTGCAAAATTAACCAATGCATGTTTGACTTTAGAATCTGTGCCATTATTGTAAATTGGGAACACCAGGATATGCCAGTATTGATATCTGGGCTATCCCTTTCATCATTCCAATGTCAGTATTTCAATTAGATTCTCTACAGTGTGAAAACAGGCCCTTCGGCCCAACAAGTCCATACCGACCCTCCAAAGAGTAACCCACCCAGACCCATTTCCTTCTGACTAATGTACCTAACACTATGGGCAATTTAGCATGGCCAACTCACCTGACCTGCACATCTTTGGGCTGTGGGAGGATACTGGAGCACCTGGAGGAACCCCACGCAGACCCGGGGAGAATGTGCAAACTCCACACAGACAGTCAACCAAGGCTGGAATTGAACCTGGGACCCTGGTGCTGTGAGGCAGCAGTGCTAACCACTGTGCCACAGTGCCACCGTGCTGCCCCTAGTTTTCACCTTACAAAGGAGTAGCACTCTGAAAGCTTGTGATTTCAAATGAATCTGTTGGACTATAACTGGTGTAATCTTCTCCAGCCTGGTCCAACACCAGTACCTCTACATCATAGTTTTTTTTTCAGAAGCATCTTTTCCTTTCTGACCTATCAAGCAATTTCTTGTCCTTTTCCAGATCTTACTTTCAGAATATCACCTCCTGAAGGTAACTCGTCAGTTAGAATCTTCTGCAACTGAGTCTGTGCTGAGTACTAGTAGATTATTTGATATGATTCACAATTTTTTCCCCAAAAGTCTCAGTATTCTAATAGCTGTTGAGGAGAGGCTAATGGGCAAGTTATTGTTTGGGATTGTTTCAAATGCCTTTGGACAAATAAATAGCAATTCGTCAAGATACTTAAAGCTTCCAAAAAGATCTATATTTGCAACAAAATCATGGGCAATCTGCAGAAAAAGATCTTGTATCTGTTTGACCATGTGATTCCAGTCAACGGTGATTAAATATAACAGATTTTACAGCTACATGGTCAATCTTCATTTAAACAGCATGCCAGATAACAGGATGTTTGGAGTTCTTGGGCGTCCCTTTGTTCTTTTATTTTTAAGCATCAACAAAGTACAAAATAAAGTCTGCCATTTAATGAATTATAACTAATTATGAATGTTTCAAATATATCTCACTAGTTAGCAACAGAATTATGACCTTTTACATTATTTTCATATTACTATTTCAAAGCAGAACACAGTTACAATAGGTTTACTCTAATTTTAAGTTCTGAAAATCAAACTGTTTGGTTTTCAGCATAATTTAAACTATTCTAATTAATTACTTTCTACTAAGTTTTAATGCCATTTCAATTGCAGTTTTTATTACCTGTGCGCCAAGTTTACTCAGTGCAGTTGGCAACTGGTTGCTTTCTGGTTCTCTTCACTGGATCCTGAAAAGCAATAATCAATCAACACAGTCTGAGCGGAAATTCTAAGTGTATTCTCTTATATTCATGACAACATGTGGAATATTGGTCAACGTGTTTATTCGCTGTGCAAAATGCAGTGGTAATTTGGAAAATAAAGAAAGAAGAAAAGATTGGAAATCAGCAGCTGGAGTAAGGTATATGAGCGGGTGCTCTTGTTGGTCTCATTTACAGTTTGTCCCTAAGCAGGAAAATTGCACAAAGGAAGCATCTGCTAGACTGCTGGTGTGACCTGCCAGAAGTGGAATCCAAGGTTCTGTATGGTGTACAAAAACCTTTCATCTTAAATGTGCTGATGAGTTGCTGATGAGTACCTTCCATCATACAACAATGTTTGGCAGACAGAGATAGAGGCAACATTGGATCAACTTCATTCAGATTGCCTCATGTTGATTCTATTTCAGTTTAACTGAAAAGTAGCAATTCGAAGCTGGGAAAAGAGCATGAACAGATTGCACATTCTCCACGATATAACTGTGCCATTTATGTTGTGAAAACTGCTGACACAGGCAAGGCTGGCGACATCTGTGGTGAATTTGTGGGAAATCATATTTCCACTGACTCAAAATGTATAGGTTTGTTTGTGCAATAGTTAATTGCACAATGTCTTTAGGTGTTGGCAAAATGACAATGACAGGATCCTACATTGTTATGCAGCATTTTAAATCCATATTTACTTTTATTTACTGATAAATGAAGAATTTTTAAAAATTTAAACTATTTTCTAATCAATTTGTTCAGAGATGTTAGGAAGTATTTTAATTTAATAGTTTGACTTTAATCTGATCAAATAGTCTCTGTCTTGATGTTCTATGGAACAGCAACACATGCGAACTACAATGATATCACTATCTGTACTTAATCTCCATTGCCTCATGATTCCTGATTTTGTCTAAATCCTCTCAGTTTCTGATACTTGCTTTTGTCACTTCCAGAATCTAACTCCCACCTGTTTAATCAGTCTCTTATTTTAACATATCCCACTTCTGAGTCCAATTATTACACTTGGTTCTTCTTTATTTGTATTCACTGTACACCCTGATTATTTGGTTCTATTGAATCGCATGACTGACTTGTAGACTAAAAAGTCATAAAGTTGTGGTCATCTCATGATTCTCTATTTAAGAAGGAGCTAACCAGTCCTTTTTACTTAGTTTCAGTTTTGTATTTCTTACAATGCACATGATTACATAAATTGCCTCCAAAAAGGACTAAAAAATATAGTGAGGGAAATATGTCAAAGGAATATAATTTATTCATTCGAATAATCTGATAACATTAAGTTACCACTTTGCTGTATCAGTTGAGTTATTTTTATACATTTCTGGATTCTCCCTGGAAGGTCGAAGACTGAGGGGTGACATGGTAGCTCAGTGGTTAGCACTACTACCTCACATCAGCAGGGACCTTTGTTCGATTCCAGCCTCAGGCGACTGTCTGTGTGGAGTCTGCACATTCTCTCTGTGTGTGGGTTTCCTCCCACAATCCAACGATGTACAAAGTAAGTGAATTGGCCATGCTAAATTGCCCCATAGTGTAGGTTATTAGGGTGGGTTACTCTTTGGAGGGTCAGTGTGGACTTGTTGAGCCAAAGGGCCTGTTTCCATACTGTGGGGATTCTAATTCTTAAAGAAAAATAGAAGTTTATAAAATCATGAGGGGCATTGATAGGGTGAACAGTCAAGGCCTTTTCCCCAGGGTAGAGGAGTCCAAAACTAGAGGGCATTGGTTTAAGGTGAGAGGGGAAAGATTTAAAGGGACATAAGGGGGAACGTTTTCACGCAGAGGGTGGTGCGTGTATGTAATGAACTGACAGAGGAAGTGGTGGAGGTTGGTACAATTACAACATTTAAAAGACATCTGGATGGGATATGAATATTTTTTGGTTTAGAGAGATATAGTGGGACTAGATTAGTTTAGGATATCTGGTTGGCATAAATGAGTTGGACCAAAGGGTCTGTTTTCATGATGTACATCTCTATGACTCGCTGACAACTAAAATGTTTTGATGTGAAAAGTTGCCTTAATATATAAAGTGCAGAATGCCTAGTTACAGTCTTTGCTTTTAGATAATAGTCAGTATATTAAACATTGTGAATGTCAAGATCACCAATCATTCACTCTAAATGTCATCAGGAAGCAACGGGACAGACAAAATCAAATTCTTGACAGCAGCACCATCTCCCAAAGTGCATTCTAAAATGAAAGAAATCTAAAGGGAAATATTATTTATCATTTCAAAAGTTGACTCAGTTTTGGTGCAGAAATAGGTAAAGTTTACTAAAAGAATTGGTGTGAATTCTAGACTTTGCAGTGTAAAGAATTAATATGAATATGTAAATAAAACAGTCCATATCATCATTGGAAAGTGATATAAGCTCTCAAATCTAATAGGAGTTAGTTCACTCAGGCAAACTCAAGGCAGAGATGAAGCGTTGACCTGTATATGGATAGAATTTACCATGTTTAAATAAAAGATAATGTCTGTGAATGTCAAAAGCTGCCTTTAATATTTGACAACTCCCTCCAGCTGCAACCAGAATGGAATAGAAGATAAAGGCAGCAGATGATCTTTTTCATTCATTCATGAGATGAGGGTGTTGCTGCACAAGCCAGCATTTATTACCAATCCTTAATTACCCAGAGAGCAATGAAGAGTCAACCACATTGCTGTCGGGCTGGAGCCACATGTAGGCCAGATCAGGGAAGGACAGTAGTTTCCTTCCCTGAAGGACCTTAGTGAACCAGATGGGTTTTTCCAACAATCAACTGTGAATTCATGATCACCATCTGACTCTGACTTCCAGATTTTACTGAGTTCAAATTACACCATCTGCCATGGTGAGATTCGAATGTTGGCCCCCAGAACATTACCTGGGGTCTCTGGATTTGCAGTCTAGCAATTATACCACTGGACCATTGCTTAGATAGAAGATGGGAAAGCCGAACAGCTTGTGATTGGTTTGTGGTGAGCAACAACAAGGAAGAAAAGAAATGGAAAAGTCACTGCCTTTACCAGAGTACTTCAAACAAGCTGTGGACCCGAACCAGCCTGAACAGGGGTTACACTGGTGTCACAGGTTCACATGGTATTGTGCTGTATTGGAACCAGCTACAAAGCCTAATACGGAGCAGGTTCATACTCCCTTGGGCACTCTGGGAGGTTGTGCAGACTTTCCTGGTCAGACAACGGATTAGCGAGGAATCGGCTGCCTATGATGAAAGCAATTAAAACATTTGATGTTAACCTCAGTCTCAGGAGCAACATCATCATTGAGTGGGTGAAGTTTACTAAACGGACCATGTGACTGGTAGAGAATGTTATTGATGATTTACACCAGCTGGCAAAATGTTGTGAATATGCAAAGTTAAAGAAAGAATTCTTTGGACACCAAGTCATTTTGGGGGAGTTTTCATGAAATATTGTTGGATTTATTTGCCATCGAGACATGACTTAATATCACTGAATGTTGAGAAGGCAAGCAGACATTAGGAAACAGAACTATATGGGAATTCAAGGTGACGGAGTCTGCTTGGCTGAGATCGACTGACCCATTCAGCTTGTTCAGCTCTGGAGCAAGACATGTCGTTTTGAGGGGAAGATAGTCCCACCAAACTGCAGAGTTCCATTCTTGTAAATAGGTGGGTCACTTTAAAACAGAGTATTACCCCAGAAATCTTACCTTTCAGAAACAAAAGAGAAGCACACAAATGTTAGCAAACTCCGAGCAGTTGACAATAGAGATCCCATTCCTTGACAAAAGCATCAAAGAAGTTAGAGTGCTGAAATTTTAGTTGATGCACATAAAGCATGTTCTCAACTAAATATTCGAGCTGGAGATTTTTTTCAGTGTTTTTTCAGGACTGAATCTGGGAACATGATATTCTCCAGCCATCAAGTTTAAATCTATATGGACCAGGGAACATATAATTTAATGACCTAGGGCAGAAGTCAGCCATCCTTTATTGTAAAATGAGGCAAATCACAGAAACCTCATGTATAACTAGAGCCAGGATTGTTTATTTTTAAACAAACGAACTTGTACAGATATACAGTTAATTTACAAAATGGAGGTTTTGGGAAGCAAAGAGAGGCCAAAGGAATTTCGAGATAAATTTCCGCAGTCTTCAAACCACTTTTTATGTTAGCTTAAGTCCTGGGGTGAAGCATGTGTATTTGTTTTTATGTGAAAATTTCCTCACTAACCTTTGAACAACAAAAAGCAAGAAGTTACCTCACTTGTAGCAAATCCTACAAGTTGATGCTAAGGTTTGGTCCCAGTACCAAAATCAAATAGATCACTAAGTGTCTGTATAGATCTCAGACAGTTGAACAAAACTGTAGAAAGGGAATTTCATCTGAAGTCACTTACGGATGAGAATTTAGCAATACTAGGAACGAGCTCAATTTTCAGTAAACTAGATGAGAATAGTTTCTTTTGGCAATTATCTTTCGATAAGGAAACAAATTACTTACAGCCTTTAATACACTTTTAGGATATACTGTTTTAACATATTATCCATTGGTCTCAACTCTAAACCACAGGGTTTGAAATAGATGAGGGAAAGTATCCTGGAAGTTTGGAGGGAATAATTTACCATTTGGATGATCTCCTAATCCATGGATCCAGAATGTGTTGTCGGAAATAGAGCTATGTCACAGCAACTACAATAACAATTACTCTCAACAACAAATGTGGCTTCTCATAACTGACTATTGAGTTCCAGTTGCATATCGATCAATGATCAGACCTGATCCTCAGAAAAACAGAATGATTCAACCATTTCCACCCTCACAAATTGTCACAGATGATTTATGAGGATGGCAAATCAGATGCAGAAGATTTGACAATGTGAATGAACTACTATGTCAATTGCTGAAACAAGATCAGACTTTTGCTGAGAATAAATCCAATAGATCATTTGAAACAATCAAAGAAATATTAATGTCACTCAATGTATTGACTTATTATGATCTAGAACTGCCTATGATCACTGTTCTAGATGCCTGATCGACTGCATTGAGAGCTGTCATTGTACCATTCAACCCCCTCCAGTACTAGTCTGACTTCATCCAAGATTTTGTTGGGAAGAGGTCTATGGACTATATTTATTTATCTTATTTATCCCATTCTTCTACAGATACTTGAGCCATGTAGGCAG
Organism: Chiloscyllium punctatum; assembly: GCF_047496795.1. Lineage (NCBI taxonomy): Eukaryota > Metazoa > Chordata > Chondrichthyes > Orectolobiformes > Hemiscylliidae > Chiloscyllium > Chiloscyllium punctatum. The sequence goes on from NC_092782.1 coordinate 28,925,511, forward strand.
GAGGATGAGCACTATTCAAATTGAATGCAGAGTTACATCAATCCCACAGAGTATATGATTTACCAAACCTCTAGGCTGGAGGCTCACCGTGCATTCTTCTTCAAAATGAGCAAGACCTTTTATTTTGAGATAACACTATATCAATGATGCTATCTGCAGAGGCAATAAACATGATTATGCAAAGAAACAAAAGTGCAGAGGTATTTATAAAGCGACAACTTTATATAGAGTTGACCCTATATCAGGATGCCAAGAAAATGACCTGAATGGTGAACTGGGATTATTTGATTATTATTTCCTTGCCCAACAGAGTTGAAGAGAAAGTGTGAAGAGCTCAGATTCTCAATCTGTTCAAGGGAGAAAAACACACAAGTGGGTAGACTGGTGAAGCCACCGCAAAGTTCATCTCTGTGAATTAGAAATGAAATCAGAGACTTTGCTCGGTCTCAAAGACTTGATCATAAGAACCAAAGCAGAGATTCCATTGCAGTATGAGGAAGCATTGCACTTTCAGATAATGTATTAAGCCAAGGCCCCACCTGGCTGCTCAGATTAGTGTACAAAATCCCATGGTGCCATTTTGAAGAGTGGGGCATTATCGCAATTGTCCTCCCCGATATTTTTCTCTCTATCAACATCACAAAGATTATCTGTTCATTAACACATGGCAGATTATGGGTTTACTGAGTACAAATTAGCTGCCACCTTTTTAATGTCACAAAAGTGTTTTGAGATGTTTAATAGTTGTGTAACTGTGAAAACTGTTAGATAAATGCTGTTTTTTTCACTTTACAAATATTAGAGGGGGGATGAAAGGGTCTTTCTCAGGATGGCAGCTGGTGACAACTGGTGTTGTACAAAAGTCAGTGTTGGGACCACAACTTTTCACTTTATACACTAACAATCTAGATGAAGGAACTGAGGGTATTCTGACAAGGTTTGCAGACAATGCAAAGATAAGTAGAGGGGCGGTAACATTGAGGAGGCGGGGGCTGTCGAATGATTTGGACAGATTAGGAGAATGGACTAAGAAGTGGCAGATGGAGTACAATGTGGGAAAGTGTGAGGTCATGAACTTTGTTAGGATGAATAGAGGCATGGAGGATTTTCTAAATGGGGAGCAAATTCAGAAGTCTGAAGTGCAAAGAAACTTGGGTTTTCTAGTTCAGGTTTCTCTCAAGGTAAATCTGCAGGTTGAGTCAGTAGTTAGGAAGGCAAATGCAATGTTGGCATTTCTTTGGAGAGGACTTGCATATGAAAGCGAGGGTATAATTCTGAGGTTCTATAAGACTCTGGTTAGACCACATTTGGAGTATTGTGTGCAGTTTTGAACCCCATATCTCAGGGAAGATGTACTGGCCTGGAAGGAGGTTCATGAGAATGATCCCAGGAATGAAAAGCTTAACATATGAGGAACGTTTGAGGACTCTGGGTCTATACTCAATGGAGTTTAGGATGAAGGGGGATCTAGTTGAAATTTACAGAACACTGAATGGCCTGGATAGTGTGGATATTGGGAAGATGTTTCCATTGATAGGATAGAATAGGACCCGAGGGCACAGCCTAAGAGTAAAGGGAAGACCTTTTAGAATGGAGATAAGGAGAAATTTCTTCAGCCAGAGAGTGGTGAATCTATGGAATTCATTACCACACAAGGCTGTTGAAGCCAGGTCATTGAGTACATTTAAGACTGAGATAGCCAGATTCTTGATTGTCAAGGGGATCAAGAGTTATGGGAGAAAGCGAGAGAATGAGGTTAAGAAATTTATCAGCCATGATTGAATGGTGGAGCAGACTCAAGGGCTGAATGGCCTACTTTTTGCTCCTATGTCTTATGGTCTTATTAAGAAGTTCACCTTTTGAATCTGAATATTTTCATTGTTTGCTTCCTTGGCAAATTATTCTTAATGTAATTGTTCTTATGGCACATTAATGAATTAAGAAGCCTGATTGTAGGTGATTCAGCTATGATCCAGTTCTCTTCCCATAACATGTTAAAAACTTATCTTTGTTGTATTTCTTCTTAAAACTACCCTCCATCTCTAATCTTAGGTTAGCATCCCCTCGTTCTGTCCAGGAGTTATACAATCATGCGGCATGGAAACAAGCCCTTAGACCAACCATGTCTGTGCCGACCAATAAACATCAAACTACACTAATCCCATACATCTAAGGAGACAGTGAGGATTGCAGATGCTTGAGATCAAAGTCAAGAGTATGGTGCTGGAAAAGCACAGCAGGTCAGGCAGCATCTGAGGAGCAGGAGAATCGAAGTTTTAGGCAAGAGCCCTTCATCAGGAATGAGGCTTGTAATTGTGGTTCTGTTCGCCGAGCTGGGAATTTGTGTTGCAAACGTTTTGTCCCCTGTCTAGGTGACATCCTCAGTGCTTGGGAGCCTCCTGTGAAGCGCTTCTGTGATGTTTCCTCCGGCATTTATAGTGGCTTGGCTCTGCCGCTTCCGGTTGTCAGTTTGAGCTGTCCGCTGCAGTGGCCGGTATATTGGGTCCAGGTCGATGTGTTTGTTGATAGAATCTGTGGATGAGTGCCATGCCTCTAGGAATTCCCTGTTCATGGACACCAACTAGCCACAAAACGACATGACCAGCTATCATTAGTAGCCACACACGCAGATGACAAGCAACAGGAATTCGACTGGGACAACACTACTATTATAGGACAAGCCAAACAGAGAACAGCCAGGGAATTCCTAGAGGCATGGCACTCATCCACAGATTCTATCAACAAACACATCGACCTGGACCCAACATACCGGACCCACTGCAGCGGACAGCTGGAACTGACAACCGGAAGAGGCAGAGACAAGCCACTATAAATGCCAGAGGAAACATCACAGAAGCGCTTCACAGGAGGCTCCCAAGCACTGAGGATGTCACCTAGACAGGGGACGAAACGTCTGCAACACAAATTCCCAGCTCGGCGAACAGAACCACAACAACGAGCGCCCGAGCTACAAATCTTCTCCCAAACTTTGGTGCTTGTAAGCTGAGGGGCTAGAGGGATAAATGGGAGAGGGGGTGGGACTAGCTGGAAGGTAGCTGACAGTATTATAGATAGATGAAGGTGGGGTAATAGTGATAGGTCACCAATACAATCCGTGACTATTCACTTGGGAGGGAGTTGGGAATCCAGAAGCAGTCTCAACTCCTATTCCCTGGCTCCAAAGCAAAAATTCAGCTGTTTGAGTGTTGCACTCAAACACACACAATATGGCCACATAGATAATGAAATGTATCATCTATTGCTACAATATTATTTATCACCAGTCCAAAGACAGAGTGAATAGGACTTTGTATAAGACATATTCCCATTAGAATTTGCTGAAAGGCTGTTTTTATGTGGCAAATAGATGACCATATGTCCAGAATACTATTTTTATGGAAGAAATGGACGGTCTATCATATATGGACATCAACTGTTTGATGTTCTGATTTTCCATTACGTTTAAATCCCAAAACCAATAGAACAACGTGAAACTCATGCACTATGAAGAAATTTATTATGTGAAAAATGCAGAAACAGCAACCAAAAACATGAAATCTCTTCTCTCTCCCTGTCCCTCCCATCAGCAATTACGCATCCACCTCAAGTTCAAGTACAACTTAATGATTTATATTCCTGCTGTGGAGCAGTGTCATTTTCTGATCCAGATCTCTAATAGCTTTCAGTAAAAAAGGAAATAAGTCTCAATTACTTAAAACTTTACGTTTTTCAAATAAGCCTTTTGATGAAAGGTCCAATATCTGCCCGCTTTCATGAACATGGCATTGATTAAAGAGGAATAACCAAGAACTATTTGAGATGGAGTTCAGTCAATCCCTCTCCCTCAATTCAAAAGTGAAGATTATCTGATTTCATTGTTTTTGTTAATTGCTCCTGATACAGGGTGGCTGTGGTATTAGCATTTAAACCAACATGCTATACTTGAAAAGGAACACATTGAGCTACATGATTTTAAATATTTCAGCAGTGTGACATGGCATTAAAGAAATGGAAGCATTATTAATTTTTAGCCAGAGTCCAAAGAAAAATAATCATCTGCCAGATCTGTCCACATCTGGCAGGGAGAGTGGACCTTAGTGGGGCAAGAGGTAGTGTTCCAGGTGCCAGGAGGCCTGGGTTCAGGTCCCACTTGTGTAGTAACATTTTTCTGAACAGGTTGATGAGAAAATAGGTTAAAAAAGAACAGAACTCGTCCAAAAGTGCTGGAACTATAGGTTGACAAAAAAAAAGCTTCCCCTTCAAAGGGGAAAGGTGGGGTAAACAAATCCAGAGCTCCTTGGATGACAAATGAGATATAAATTAAGTTAAAGAAAGCAAATGTGCTTATAACATGTCTTTTGTAAGTACATCATTAGTAAAAGGGGAATAAGAGTTGATATGGAAGCAAAAGGCATGACTGAGGTGTTAAATGAACACTTTGCATCTGTCTTTACCTATGAGGCTGACGCTGCCCAGGTCATGGTGACAGAGAAAGAAACTCAGTCTCAGGAAGGAGTTTAAATTGATAAGGATATGATCTTGGCACTTACGGCTGATAAAACATGGGCTCAGATAAGCTGCATGCAAAGGGATTGAAGTATATGAGTGGAAATTGTGGAGACACTAGTAATAATCTTCCTTGGCTTTAGGGTGATCCAAATAATTGGAGAATTGCAAACGTTGCACCCTGTTCAAAAAAGGTTGTGAAGATTGGCCCAGCAATTACAGACCCGTTAGTTTAACTTCAGTGGTGGGGAAATTTATCTAAACAATTTTTCAATACGGAATTAATAACCATGTGGAAAAATGTCAATTGATTCACTAAAGTCAGCATGACTTTGGTAAGCGAAAATCATGACTCACTAACTTCCTTGAATTTATTTGAAGTGGTGACTGAGAGAGTTTATGAGGGGAATGTTATTATGTGTACACAGATTTCCAAATGGCATTCAATACAGTGTCATTCAACAGACTTGAGGAAAGTTATAGGGATGGAATAAAAGGGATCAGTCACAAAATTAATACAAATTTGGCTGAGGGATAAGAAAGAAGGAGAAATAGTCAAGGGGAAGGTTGTTTGCTTCACAGGTGTTCGTAATGGAGCTCTCCAGGGATCGATGCTATGAAGGGTCTGGAGAGAGTCAGGAAAATCTGTTGTCACACATAAAAGGATGAAGAACCAAAGGGCACAGTTTTAAAGTGTGTTGTAGAAGAAGCAAATGCAAGGTGAGATTTTGTTTTCAAATGTGGGGTAGTTAGTGTCTGGATGCAATGCCTAAATGTGTAGTGGAGTAGGTGCAATTGAGACATTCAAGAGGGCACTGGATAATTAGTTAAATAGAAACAATGTGTAGTCATGATGGGCCAAATAGTCTTACTCTGCATCATAACAATTCTGTGATTCTGTATTTATGCAAACAGCAAATGTTAGTCTACTATTTTAAGTTTCAGTAAAGGCAGTGCTATAACTTTGTTGAGAAAGTATTATCCATGATGTATGAAGTAACCTTATACTTCCAAAAAGTGTATTGTGTATATTTAACATTTTAATTTTTCCAACATGGATTTTATTTCTAATTCATCAAAATGTCATTCATAGTGAGCAAGCTCACAGGAACACTTGCTCAGACACTGATGCTCAAGAAAATTGCTCTAATTTCATTATGGCAAAATTGTGGTCACAATAAGGTTTCAAAGCTACTGGAATCAATAAAAAAAAGCTTTCCACTCACTGTCCTCATTTATCAGGCTTGGGAGCTAAAGTATTTTTCAGCTATAATCATGATATACTTAATATAAGGGTTCATGAAAGAGAGGGAATGATCATTTTAAAGAAAATGAGATTATGCTCTATCATATTAATGTCAGTAAATGGAAATGATAATGAGTTTAAAACTTGGAGTACTTTAAAAATTATTAATATACCTCTGTGATGTGACTTCTTAGAATAAATGAAGTGTATATTGATAATGCCTATTAATGGAAAATTCCTGCAACTATAAAAATAAATGAGCAAGTGAAAACCCCAAAGGAAGAGATTAAAGGTAAGAGTGGGTGTCCTTTTCTTTACATAGCAATGGGTTTAGCAGCTAGTATAATCTCATAAATCAGTGTCCTTTTATAGTAAGGGATATATTGTCAATCAAAGGTTACCATATAATGATAGACATTATTTTTGTATGTTTGACACATGATCATAAAATAAAAGAAAATGTATTTAGACAAGTTTATTGGCCAATTAATCACTGACAATATGGTAAGGAATGATATTTCAAACTCACTCATAAAAGATCAAACTCTGTCAGATTAACAAAAGAAACTATTTTGCAAATATGTGTCTGTCAAGGAATCTATTTCAGTAAACCAGAGTTCATTAATAGCCTGATTTGAGAAGTTTGTTTATTAAACCTGAACAGATTCTAAACAGTGATGTCAGCAGAGACATTGGATTTCAAAAATTTGCCTTTTGATGTGGAGATGAAGCCATGGTGAGTAACTGAGATTTTCTTTGCAACTAAACAGTCTCTGGCATTAATCAAACTTTATTTATCATGATTATGGTGTTATAATTCCTTTCATAGATTGAACAAATAATTGTAACAATAACAGGAGAGTGTTTGCAATCCTTTGTTTGTTGCATCACATTTAGAGATATTATTACACCCTCCGAGAGCAGATGGCATTTGAATCCAGGCCACCTGGATGAGAGATAGGGACACTATCACTGCACCATAGGAGCCCCCTTGCATGACATTTAGAATGTATTAATACTAATTGTTTTCGTTGACTGTAACAAAGATGCATTGAAAGGCGCAGATGATAACTCCTGATACTCTGTGGTATTTGCCACCTCTAAAAGTACGTGGTACTGGGTGAAGGTTGTTTGAATTACTTCGCTTTCACCAATCTTCCTTTGTCTTGAAGCTATGTCGAGATTAGTGGTAGAGGATAAACCAACATAGAGTAGGAGAGGCACTGTTCTTAGATAACAGGAAGGGCTATTTCATGATAACAGTAAGCACAGCCACATTTGGTTAAGGATAATTACAAGGACCTTAAGGAGTTGATACAGATATATCTGCTCCTTCCAAAGTTAGAGTAGAACTTCTTGCTTCCATCCACAAACTGTGTATGACATTAAAAGAATGTATAGGGCCAAGTCAATGTAACATAAACATTAACCTTTTCAAAACCCCTATTTTTGACACGAAATGATTAGATTCAGAAAATTTCAGGTTTCTCTCCTTTATTCCCCCTCTCTTCCTAAAGGAGTACAGATTTTTTGATAATGGTGCAAATTGGCAGGAGGTAAAGATGGGTGGGTGGGGCGAAGGAGGGGTGTGAGGGTTGGAGACCTTCTAATATCTAAATTAATTTTCTAAGGAAGGGCGAAAACACAAAGGGATGACCCAAGCATTAATTAATTTTATTGGATTTAGATTATTCTTCCTATAACTTTTCCCACTAGTAAAACATGAGGCTGGTTTAACTGCAATTGCTGAATTTATCAGCCTCCCCTGGTAGGTGGATGCTTGAGGACAGATTTTCACTGATTTGCTGAGATGCAAATTTACCAGCCCACCATGCCTGCAGTGATCATTCTCCTCTCCCCAGAACCTACAAATAGAGATATGTTTATAAGAGACACACTATGACCATTATCCAGCAAGACAGGCAGGAGATAATAGATGATTAAAGAAGTTGTCTGTGAAGCTGCAGTTTCACTAACATCCTCTCTACTTGTAAAACATGATACTACTGAAGCTGTGATTTGCAAACAGCACTACAGCTTTCGCAATAAGGACTCAACGGAGTCAGACATATTCTAAATAGCTGTGTCTAGAATTCTGCTCAAGTGCTTTGAATGCATTATGAAAACATTCCTTAATTAGTATACTAAGTGGACATTAATGCCTCTTGCACACAAGTCTGCAAACTCTTGCACTGCTACAGATGTTTGCAGCTGCACTACATATCCGATACTTAGAAAGCTTCTGACATCAGTGTTTCTTAATGTGAGGAGCCAGTACTCAATCTTCAGCAGCATTGCAGCTTCTGAAGATAAATTTTAGAATTAGAATCCCTACAGTGTGGAAACAGGCCCTTTGGCCCAACAAGTCCAGACTGACCCTCCAAGTGTAACCCACCCAGACCCATTTCCCTCTGACAAATGCACCTAACAGTATGGGCAATGTACCATGGCCAATCTCACCTGACCTGCACATCTTTGGATTATGGGAGGAAACCAGAGCACCCGGAGGCAACTCACACAGACATGGGGAGAATGTGCAAACTCCACACAGACTGGAATCAAACCTGGGATCCTGGTATTGTGAGGCAGCAGTGCCAACCACCGAGCCACCATGCCACCCCAATTTCAGCAAGGGTCAAATGGCAATACCACCCTTTAAACAGAATCTTTCTATGGTTTGCACATCTGTCTGAGTTTCTGCTATGCTAACATTCACATCAATTGAGATTACTGCTTTAGTGACTTTACTTTTGTCATCTGTCCTCTTCTACTCTGTCAATAGAAAACTGCTTCGGGATAAATCAGAAGTTCAACTGCAGCTTAAATGCAAATTTATTCTGTAGGTTCTGCCTTATTGGGTAGAGTTTAATTTATCATGTAAAGATCAAAACATACAAGGCCAAATCCTGCTTAAGACCAGCTTTCTGATCACCTTCACAGACGCAACAGCTTATTAACCTTTCCAGACTAAGGCATCAATTGTAAAGTAGTTCTGACTAGAAGCACTGCAATGACAGCACAAATCAGAAATATATGTGTGCACTGCCAATGATTTTCTGACTGATCGTTTTCTTATTTGAAGAATTGTAGACAGTGCATGCCTACATTTTGAGTTTGCACTGCTGGCTTCCAAGGCCTTTCTTAAATAAATGTGCAGACTTTTAAAATTATTCCAAGTCTTTGTCATCTCCCGTCTTTGTGAATAATCATGAGAAAATAACTCTTTTAACAAACACCTTATATCTGCTAATTAGTGTCTGTAGGCAAACATGTACTGATCATTGGGTGGAGAGGGATTGATGAGAATCTGTTTGAAATATCTGACATGATAAAGACTGCTGCTGATCTGCACGTGTTGCTAATTTGGTTCCTCTACTGCAACTTGGGTGTGCAGTCAAAGGCCTTTTTGTTCAGGACTGTGCAGTTGATTGTCAATCACCATAACCCATCCAGTTTTTGAACAGGGTAAATAGGTGAATTCATGCAAGTAGCCAAAAGTCTCAAAACTCCCTAATCAGTTTGGGTTTGTCAGGGTTCTTTACTGCCTGCCTTTAGAGGTATTGTATTTCTGAGATAGCGTCATAGGATATTCTCTAACCTGTACACTGACTACTGTTCCATAATTGTGTTTATAGTGGTGAAAGATTCTGTGTAATTCCCCACCATTGATTTTGTAACTTTCTGGGATCCTATCCTTTAGAGTGTCCAGATCATTAGGTCTTACTGAAGTCACAATCTATGCTTTCCTGTGATATGGTGGCATAACCACAATCTGGTCAGTTTTGTCCAACCCAGTCCAACTGATGTGCATCCTTATGGCTATGTTGTGTGCCAACACCCTTTTGGAGCCCCACCTCCACATTCCAGTTTTGTCCCAGTGTGCTAAACTGCAAGTCTATTTGGGGTTCCCATTTTAAAATTTAAAGGTTTAGACGCTGCCCTAGCCATGAACATACTCTCTGTGAGTACATAAATGTTTCTACTAGATTATGGAGACTTCTGAGATGTTTTCATATTAAATATTGAATGGTTGGAAACTTTGGTGTTGGTTAGATAATTGTCATTCTTTCTTTCTCCAAACTGTATATATGTGGTCTACTCCATTAATTGTACTTAGAGGGACATAGATACCCGGATGAGGCATGGTCCCATCAGACTTGTTCATTGAGAGGCTTTGCTTCCCCATAGTCATATATACCTTATGTTACTGTCCGGTGTTTTGATTCTGCACAAGTGTGAACACACATTCCAGTAGTTCCTCACAGCTAGGGACTCTTGGTTCGGGTATTCCCTACTTTATCCCTTTCTCTAAATCTTCTTTTAGGTTTCTAATAGTCCCTTGCAAAATGTCTATTTCCTTCATAATTAAAACAAACACATTTATCTGTCCTCAAGACTGGCTTGAAGAGGTTATCCTGTTGCTTGCATTTCTTAGGAACGCTCCTTTCATTTCACACACAAATTGGCTTTAGATAGCTTTCATTTTCCCATTTCTCAACCCAACCAGGTTCCAGTAATTTTGTCATTTTCTGTATCATCTTATCCTCAGTACTCTTGTCACCTGGATCAAGCCAAAAATAGATCTTGGTCCTTGACCAATGATTTAATTGCCTTTCTGGTTAACTTTACTCTCTCCTTCTCAGCTTCGTCATTTACTATCGAAACACAATTGGCTAACTGCCGTGGCCATTTTCAAGGCCTTCAAAGGCTGTTGAAAGGGGGTCTCCACCATTTATCCTCCATTAGTTTTGTAACTTATCTACCAGCTCCTCCCTATCTAGCTTATCATTTTTGTGGTCTGTAGGAAGTTCTGCTAAAATACCTGATTCTAATATAAATAATAAGCTTGTAATTCTTCATCATCTCACATGTAGCCAAAGAAGCACGTTGCTTCAGTGCCATCACATGATTTTTTACTTGTGCTCTTCTTTCTAATTTGATTATATCTTTCAACACGTAAATTCTTTGGTTATAAATACTCAAGGTCAGCCAATGAAATCCTTGGTGGTATAATCTTTCTTCCACTAGACCATCCCTACTTATTCCAGGTTTGCATTCAGTAGTATGGAGAGGAGACATTTTGATTTCTCCTTTTTTTTAAGTACATATACTAATTTTCCCCAGGTGATCCAAGTGATTGTCTTCTCAATCACTTATATTGTCTGTCCATTTCTTGTAACATTTCCTTTTTATCAGACAGTTTCTCCAAGAAGTCCTACACTCTTCCCTCCCATTCTAAATGATTCTGTTTCCCTATCTTGAATTGACTGGTGTTATTGTAGTTTTCAAGTCATCATTCTATTTTCACCTTTGTCTGCTTTCCCTTTCCGTTTACATGTTTCCTCCTCACATTTGTCACTTAATTCCCGAATCTCTGATACCCTGTTTTTGTAGGTATTGAACCTCGGTGAGATGATGCTCCCGTTTTTACTCTCAGTTTTCCCTTTACTTAGTTAATACTTTTCATCATTGGTTGACCATGGTTTCCCGATAACTAGCTTTGATGTTCTTCTATTGTTTTCAGAATGTGGTATTCTTGCAATCAACAGATTTACACAATCAGCTTTCAGATAACCAGTGTAATATGGAGTAACTTTCATCCACAGATTGCATATAGTGTTATTTCTATTGCATCAAAGGGTAGAATGATATTGGCACCATTCCTATCTCCTTTTCTGGATTTAAGGATCTATTTACTTTACAACAGTAAAGAAGCAACTACGAATGATTCTTACCAAGAAAGAGATCTTGTTTTTAATTGGGATACAGTTTATTGTATGATCTGCATTTTTACGTTAGTAAGAGAAACATTGTCACTCAGGCTATTGAGAGACCTGTGGATATATATGTGTGCAGTCTATAAGGTCCCATAATAGCCTGCATGATATCATCAGATTGCATAGAACTTAATGCACTCCCTAGCATTTCAAACCAGTACAATCATTCCCCTTCAAAGTTTTGTTTCTCTATAGTTAACATTCATACATTATGTCTTACATTTTTCACTACCTTATTCCATGCACACTGCACCCCCGACACCCCACCACCCGCAAGTCTCTGACTTCACAAATTTGGAGAGTCTGGAGATTTCATAATTCTCTAAGACTACTGTTTCACTGGACAATTAGTAGGTATTTAGCTTGAGGACTGCTGATCTTGGCTCTGTTCCTGACCCTACCCAATCTTTCACCACTGAGTAAGCTTTTATCTGTGGGATGTCCTTTGCTAATAACATCTTCCTTTCTAAACTACGTAGTTGGTCAAATATCTCACCTGCAAAACCCTTAATTTCCTGAATTTCCTGTCATGGAGGAACTCTTCCATGAATCACATGGTTGCCCCAGAACAGTATCTGGGGAAAAGTTAGTCTCATGAATTCCCATTACGGTAAATAGTTTGTCGGCTGAAAGAAGAACTTTTTATTTTGCAATATCTTGGATTTCTGAGCCAGGTCATGTCTTTACTTCTTGACTATGCCTTGAATCTCTGGATGTTTGTCTTGTTTCCAGTTGTATTCAAAATAGAATTGGGATTCGCTTTATTGTCACATATACTTGTTGAGTACAGTGAAAAGTTTATACATTGCTACTTACAAAGGTACCTAAGTGCAGCTTCTTTGGTTACAAGATCTTAGAAGATTGAAAAATAAAGTATCCAGCGCTGCAGTAATAAAAGCGGTCTTCCAATCCGTACCATGCTGATACCCTCCACGCCAGGTTCTGGCTCCAGACAGTGCCAGGCCTCACCTTGAGAATCATGAGGCTGGGAGATTGATCCATGCTACCATGGCCTGGGCTGAGGATGTCATGCCAAGGGGTCGGCCCGTCAAACTGGGAGGCCGCTATGGGATGTCACTGTGGAGGCTAGGACACATCAGTGGCTGAATGTTGTAGTCATCACTGGAGGCCAGGAGTCATTGCTGGAGGCTGGGAGTTGTTAGAGGCTGGAAGTCATCCTGAAGCTATCTGTTAAGTTGTCTCTTTTGGAACTGATTCAATTTGGATTTTTGCATCATCACTTTCAACAGGTCCTGGGTCTCTTTGCTGTATGAAGCTTTGACACAACTCCAGAATCCAGTGCCAGTTTCCTCTTTAGCCTTTCCCTGATTATTGGCCATGTTCCAGTGATTGATAATCTGCTACTGATGTTGATGAATAAACTGGATAAGGGGTTGGTCAGTATTAGACACTGAGCAGAAAAATCACAACATGAACTTCACTAGTGGTCAAAGGGAGAGTCCCGAGACTGACCACAGGCCAGGAAGTCAGTAAGCAGAGACTGGACGAGGGGCAGGGATACAGAAACCATATACAGGACAAGAGGTTGGTGTGGATTACATTTTCCAGAGATTGGACCAGAAACCAAGCGGATACTGAATAGAGGTGGACTGGTGGGAACAGTGAGTAGAGACTGGGCCAGAGGGCCAGGGGACTATGACCAGTGACTAACCAGGGACTGGTGGTGGGGGTTTGGGTGGGTGTAGGCATGGAGTGAGTAAGAGATACTTACTGATGACTGATTAGGGGCTGTGGGGGGAAACAGTGATCAGGGGATGGAGGGACTGTAATGGTAAACTGAACTGGGTGGGGTAGAAAGTAATAGTGACTGGAGAAATACTAGCAGCTGGAGGGAGATTGACCCAGGATTGGACAAAGACTGACTAACAGCCAGATGGATAGTATGGATGTCAAAATGAAGTCCATCTTCATTTTGTGCAAGTAAATCTTTGTTCTTAATCTTTTGCATTGAAGTCCATACTTCAACTGGTTGATTAGGCTAGATATTTTCATTCATCTCCTGTGATTGTTGTACGAGTGTAACAGGCATGTTCCCATCCTCAGCCATGATAGAGGAGGATTGCAGTTTAGCTAGTATCTCATCTGTCACTGGCTTGTGAGGCTTAGGTAGGAAATTGAAGAGGAGGACTCCCTATACCACACAATAAAGAATGCAGAAATAGAAGGATGGACTGGATAAAGACATATCTGAAGAAGTGATGCAAGGGACAAGGTTTTAGATTCTTGATGGATTGGGATTATAACTGGGGCAAATGGGCCTTTTACAAGTGCATATGAAAAGTATTCCTTGCTGTTGAGGGAAGCAAAGGAGCAAATATCAGGGACCTTGGCAGTCATTTTCAAATCGTCTCTGATTATCAGTAAGGTTTGAAGGGTTGGTAAAGTTGTCCCATTAGTAAAAATAGCCCAGGAAATTAGATATCATTCAGTCTGACCTTGGTGCTGGAGAAGTTATTGGAAAGAATGCTGACTGACAGAATTTGTCTTCACTTGGAGAGACATAGATTAATCAGGAATAGTCAGCATAGATTTGCTCAGGCAAAGTTGTGTTTGACAAGTTTGATCAGTTTTCTTTTAGGATGTAATCAGTTGCATTTGATGTGACCTACATAGACTTTAGCCAGGTCTTCATGGCAGATTGGCTAAGATGTAAGGGCCCATAGGATCCAAAGCAAAGTTAAAAGTTGGATCCAAAATTGGCTGAGAATAAGGAAGCAACGGGTGATGGTAAAGGAATGTTTCTGTGGTTGGATGTCTGTTTCCAGTGGTGTTCCACAGGGCTTAGTGCTGGGGGTCCATGTTGTTTGTGGTGTGCATTCATGATTTGGAATTAAATGTTGGTGGTGAGAACAGGAAGTTTGCAGCTTACACAAAAAATTGCGACAGTGGTAAACAGTGAGGCGGATCGCTGGAAACTGCAGGAGGGCATCAGTGGATTAGTCATATGGGCAGAGCAAGTGAAATTTAACCTTGAAAAGTGTGAGAGAGTGCACTTGGTGAGGACTGATGAGGCAAGGGATTATATTATGGATGGAAGGACCCTGGAAGTACTGAAGATCAGGAAGACCTCAGGGTGCATGTCCATAGTTCCCTGAAGTTATATTACGTGGTTAAAAAGGCATATGAGATGTTTGCCTTTATTAGCTGAGGCATAGAAGACAAGAGCAGGGAGGCTGTACTATAACTCTATAAAACATTGGTTAGACCATAGCTGGAGTACTGTGTACAGTTCTGTTCATAACATTATAGGAAAGATATGATTGCAGCAGAGAGAGTGCAGAGGAGATTTCCCAGGATGCTGCCTGGGCTGCAGGGCTTGAGCTATCAGGAAATATTGGATGGGTTGGGGTTGTTCTCCTTGGAACAATGAAGTTTGAGAGCAGACCTGAGAAAGGTATATGAGATGTTGAGGGGTGTAGTTAGGATGCATAGGAAGGCTTTTTTTTCTAGTAGGTGTAGGGTGAATATCAAGAGGACACAGTTTTAAGGTAAGCAAAAGAAGCCTAAGAAAGAATTGAGGTGATATTTCTTTACCCATTGGGTGGTAGTAGCCTGGAACTCATTGACTGAAAGGGTGGTCGAGTCAGAAACTCTTGTAACATTTAAGCAGTATTGAGATGTTCATTTATGTTGCCACAGCCTGCAGGGTTCAGGGCCAAAAGCTAGAAAATGGGATTAGTGTAGTCAGATCTTTGTTGACTGGAGCAGACACAAGATGTTTCTATCTTTTATAAAGCAACCTAATTATGATTTGAAGATGCCGGTATCGGACAGGGGTGGACAAAGTTAAAAATCACACAACACCAGGTTATAGTCCAACAGGTTTAATTGGAAGCACTAGCTTCCATAGCACTGCTCCTTCATCAGGTGGTTGTGGAGGACACAATTGTAAGCCACACAATTTATAGCAAAAGTTTACAGTGTGATGTAACTGAAATTATGCATTGAAAAATACCTTAATTATTTGTTAAGTCTCTCATCTGTTAGAATGACCATGATAGTCTCACTTCTTTCATATGTAAATCACAAAACGTTTTTTAAAAGTTACATTCTCAGGTTAACTTTAACAATTGGTGTCAGCCCAGATAATTTGTTGACGGTGTTAGCACCCTGTACACTGCTGTCTGTGACATAATGTTTAGACTGATTCTAATCTAAAAAATGAATGAACAGAATCTTACATGGATTCATGCATTTTTGAACAAACTACAATGTAAGTCTGCAAATACAAATTCACCCCACAAACGTGTGTGTGTGTGTTGGTGGGGGAGGGGGGAGCAGTGGGGTATCTGTGAGAGTGTGTGTGTGTGTGTGTGTGTGTGAGTGTAAAGGGGTCTAAGTTTGTGAGAGGGTGCATATGTGAGTGTGGGAGTGTGTATGTCTGTAGGATTATGTGTGAGTGTGTGTCTGTGTGTGTTTGTGTGTGTGTGTGTGTGTGTATGTGTGTATAGTGCAATAGTGGTCACTTTGTAGTATGACATGAACCCAAGGTCCCAGTTGAGGCCCTCCTTATGGGTACCAAACTTAGCTAAACACACACACCACACACACACACACACACATACAGACACTCCCATACACAGACACACACACAGACACTCACACACAATCCTACAGACACATACACTCCCACACTCACACATGCACCCTCTCTCAGACTTAGACCCCTTTACACTCACACACACACACACACACACACATATACATTCTCTCTCTCAGACACTCACAAGCCCCCACACTCCCCCTCCACACATACACACACACTCACACACATATACGTTTGTGGGGGAATTTGTACTTGCAGAGTTACATTGTACTTTGTTCAAAAACTGCATGAATCCATGTAAGATTCTGTTAATTCATTTTTTAGATTAGAATCAGTCTAAACATTATGGCATAGACAACAGCGCACAGGGGGCCAACACCTTCAATCTGGGCTGACACCAATTGTTAAAATCAACTAGGCAAAAGTGAGTACTGCAGATGCTGAAAATCAGAGTTTAGATCAGAGTCATGCTGGAAAAGCACAGCAGGTTAGGCAGCATCCAAGGAGCAAGAAAATCGACGTTTCGGGCAAAAACCCTTCATCAGAATTCCTGACGATCTAAACACCAATTGTTAAAGTTAACCTGAGAATGTAACTTTTAAAAAAAGTTTTGTGATTTGCATATGAAAGAAGTGAAACTAACATGGTCATTCTAACAGATGAGAGACTTAACAAATAATCAAGGTATTTTTCAATGTATAATTTCAGTTACATCACACTGTAAACTTTTGTTATAAATTCTGTGGCTTACAATTGTGTACTGCACAACCAGCTGATGAGGGAGCAGCACTCCGAAAACTGATGCTTCCAATTAAATCTGTTGGACTATAACCCAGTGTTGTGCAATTTTCAACCTAATTATGGTGCTTTGAAATGAGCTATGACTTACAAGACAACAAATTAGCTCCCTCAGAATATTATCAGTTTATTTATGTCTATGATTGCTTACTTGACTTGAACAGAGATTTAAAATGGTTTCAAGAAAATTGAAATGACTAGAGTAAATAATTACAGATTTAAAGTAGGGAAAAGAAGAGAAAATAACTCTAAAATTAAAAAAAAGGAACAATAATGTTTGAAAGAAGGGTCATACTGGACTTGAGACATTAACTCTGTGTCTCTCTCCACAGATAGTGTCAGATTTATTATATATTTCAAGTATGTCCGATTTTTATTTTGGATTTCCAGTATCCATAACATTTTGTTATTATTTATACATAATCTAAAAATTACAGCTACTTTGTTAATTTACTCCCACCAATCCAAGTCTTCACTCATATCAAAATGCTCAAGTATGCTTCTTTAATTCCAACAAGTAAACACTTCTCCAATATTTAGATGAACCAATGTGGTCATTCAATCAGCAAAGTTGACCTTCCCCTCTTGTTGTAGATTCTTCTACGAATAATCAATGGTGGTTTCTCTGTCACTGACATCTGTTTCTGGAATTGCCAAGAGACGGGAAGATCTTCTTCCTTTGACTACAGTTCAAATCACCAAAATGTTCAATCTTTAGATCCATTCTTCAGAGAATAGTGTTAGGTTATTGTATTGTCAAGTCATTCTACCGTGAACCTTCTTTTTGAGAGCATAACAACCAATTATATTCTGCAGTCTTTGTTTAAACCATCATCTGAAAGCATTATGACAGCTACTTGTCTTTCTTTGGCTTTCTCCAGTAATTTTCCATTATGTAAAGTCTCTTTTATTCAATTTTCCATAAAAATGTGTTTATGCTTTATGGAATACTGTGGATCACCTTGTCTCGATCCAAGGTCTGGTATTCATAACTAAAATACAAGAGTCTCTGGTTGGCTTGTTATGATTTCAGTTGTTTTCCTAGACAGCATTGTGTCCAGCCTGTGGTGAGGCTTATTTTTGGAAAACTTGCACAAAACATGCTTTCTCAAATCAGTTTATTTCATTATAATGTGTGAGAGGCAGTGTTGTCAAACTTTTGCCCTTATTTATAACAGGCAGCTGCTCTAATATTTTTCTCCCTTTTGTCCTCACCTAAATTGAACGAAGCCCTTCTGTACCCACAGTGACTTCAATATTGTAGTCGTTTTAACATTTGAATTCCACTAAAGACATGGTTCTGGCATGTTGATTTTGAGCAGCCACAGCTTAGTGCTTGATGATGGCACTGTGCCATAATTTGTCGAGGACAATGTGCTATGAAGGATGCACTGAGCAATTGTAATGTCCTTGGACTGAGATTCAAACAATATACCGTGTTGTGATTAATGCCTAGCATGGTGAGAGATTGTTCAGGTAGTGGTAACAAGGTCATTCTGAACATTTAATTGCAGTGAGTGCAGAAGTATGATACAGTTATTACCCAGCCATGATTTTCATCTTTCATTAACTAGATAACAAAGAAAGCTTTACTATAGCCTACAGAGTGTGGAATTGTTTGCATCATCCACTGTTGAGTATTGCTAGAAATGGTGAAAGAGATTGCAATTAAAGACAGAGGATGTGGCAGCTGCTGAGCTATTGACTGAAGTCATTTGTAGTTGAAGCTGCAGCTTAGCTGAGGCTGAGATAAGATATCGCAGCAAAGCTTGTGAAGTACAAAAGTAACCTTTTCATCTTGGTAATTTTGTTGCTTACTAGATATAAATACATTGCAAATAACAATGGCTGCAGCAAATCTACATTGAATGTTAAATATCAGTAAAGGACGTTTGGATCTAATCATTTTGTCCTGAGAGGTAATTCTAAGAGGATATCTCCCAGCTTTTAATATTCTCTCACTTCAGAATGAATTAATTTCAACAACAGAACATTGAAAAATAGAAAGGGAAGAAATGTTAAGAGAGATGGATGTTGTCAAATATCTCTGCTTTTGTCTTACATAGGAGTTAACTATCTGCTCCTGTTCCCATGGCCACCTTTGTTTGTCAGTGTTGATGCTGTTCCCTTGCCATGATGCATTATATCCTCGTCCAAGTGAAAAAATTGGCAAACAAGCTTGAATTCTTCCGCTATTCCATCCTTGATGCTGTTGGTGGCTTTGTAGGTAACAGGTATGCAACAATATGCGATAACGTTTGTGGAATCTAATTTCTGGGATAATGTCTTCAATCTATGCTATTACTAAGATCTGCTATTTTACAAGAATGCACTGACAATTTGGGAACATATACCTAATGTTTCTCTGTTCATTAATGATTGTAGAACAATGATCCAGAATTTCACCTGACTGTTGGATGAGCTGGTCTGCCAATAATCTGGATTCAGAAACTAACACTTCTGCACTCAAATTTAGGTTCCATAACACCAGGTAACTTAGTGGTATAGGTGCTGTGTTGTACTGAAATGGTGTTTGCAACTCTCACCCATGCATTTCTAGCATAGAGTGCAGCAAAGGTCATCCTCTTGATGGGTTTTAGCAATGTGGACCAGAAATGTGACGTGATATCAAAACCGGTTATTAGCCAGTGTATAATGCTGATTTGATAGCAATATTTTCACTTTCAAACTTCTAATAAAACTATCTCATCAAATGTACATTAGATTGCTCTCTGTTTGAATTTGTGGAATTGCTAAGTCTTTTGAGGAGTTGAAGAAACTTGGAGAACCTTGCAAAGAGTGGCACAGGAGCAATGTGCCGATATCGTTGTATATGGTAATAGTTCTGAAGAGATTAATGCTGGAGATTGCACCCAGCCTGATGCTACCATGTTGACTTGGGTGAAGATGACCAGACAGATATAAGACATAAATAAGGATTAAACCATTGGTTCATTGAATTTTCTCTGTCATTTGATCATGGCTGATATGTTTCTCAATCCAATTCTCCTATCTTCTAGTAACTTTGATCCCCTTACCAATCAAGAAACTACCTGTCAGTGCCTTAAATACACTAAGCAACTTGGCCTCCACAATTGTCTGTGGCAGTGAGTTCCACAGAATCACCATCCTATGGCTGAAGAAATCTCTCCTCACCTCAGTTCTAAAGTGTTGTCCTCTCACCCTGAGACTGTGCCATTGGGTCCTAGTCTTTCCTAATACTGGAAATATCTTCACCATGTCCACTCTGTCCAGGCCTCTCAGTATTCTAGATCCTCTTTCATCCTTCTAAACTTCAGAGTCCTCAATGATTCCTCATAGAACAAGCCCAACATTGCTGTGATCGTTCTTATGAATCTCTTCTGGATCCCTCCAAGGCCAGCACATCCTTCCTTAGATAGGGGACCCCAAACTGCCCTCGAAATTGATGAGGCAGAACAACTGAGAATCTTATGTAGTGAAACCATATCCTAGATTTCTCAGAAATCTAAATAACAGAGTCTGTCTTACAAATGTAATCTATACTTGATTGTTAATGTGCAATAAACTATATCTTGCTCAAGCCTCTTCTGAGGTGGGAGAAGAATACTGCACCCATCACACCCTGACAGTGGTTTTATCCCAAACCTAAATATGACATGCATCAGGTGTTGACAAAGCTCTGCCTCCTTTTGGAAATAGCTTTGTTGCTTCAGAGCAGGGTAAATATGTTGCTGATAATTGCTTTTCATGCAACTCTGGTGTTAAAAAAATTACTGGTCTGGTATTAAAAATCTGAAACCGATCCCAACCTATTGCTTCTGTGTTTGATGAGTGAGCAATGAGGGACAGGCAACCAACCTCCTCCCAGGAGGCAGTTGGCAACTTAACTGCCTGTCAGCCTTCGAATTAGTCTGTTTTGCAGGTTTAACCCTGGATGGCCAAGTTTACCTGGATTCGAGAAACTTGGCAGATGAAGGAACAGGAGGATTGCTTCAGGAAGAAGGTAAGTGCATTTACAGCACAGCTTGTGGATCAAGGGCAACATGAGTACCTCTGCCAGTGCCCAGGCTCTATATCAACCTCACACATACTCAAAAGCTTCCCTCCCTCATCAGATCTCCCTGTTGTGCAGAGCTTATGGCGATCCAAAATTGGTTTTCCCCATGCACCCCTACCGAGATTAGATCTCTCCCACACGAGATCAGAAAAGGGCATTTCTGCCTTCAGAGTCTTCAGTCCACTGTAACTGTAATTTGTGCCTTTGATGTAACTAATATACTTGTAAACTTGCTGTTGATTTCAATGTCAACCTATTATATTTGGTTTAATAAGGCAAAAATAACCTGTACACACCACAACAGGTTGGCAGGTTGGATTCAGCTGTAATGGGGTGGGGCTTAAATCATGTAAAACAACAGACCTCCATTTTCCATATGTAATATTTGCACTTACTTGCAGAACACAAGCTCTTTGTTTCTTCTGCAATAAGAATGTGGTCATTACATCACGAGGTGGTAGGGAAGGTAAACCATACTGAATTGACTGCCTGTGATATTGCCAGTCTGATCTTAATTTCATTAAGGAAAATAAACAGGATGTTTAATGAACAACCATACACTTGTAGATCTTTAAAACCCAATTGTCCCATTGAGATCATTTGGTATTTCTTCCTTGACAGCTTCATCATGTGTTAGTGGAGAGAGGATATGGATCACAAAGTGAGAAAGTTTCCCAACAGTTGAGAATATAAGAAAGCATGGTGTTTTAGTCCATCTACGTTTATTCATGAGAAAGGGATTTGCCCTGTTGACAGCCATAAACTGATGCCACTTACTTCTAATTCTTCTGCCTCTGCTGTATCTGCTCCCAGGATGAGCGATTCCACTCCAGGTCATCCCAGATGCCCTCCTATTTCGAGGGCCATAATTTCCCCACCCCTGTGATCAACAATGCCTTCAATCACATTGCCATTTCCCACATTTCCACCCTCAAACCCCACCACCCTCAACCACAACAGGGATAGAATCTGCCTGGTCCTCACATTACATCCCACAAATCTCCAAATCCAGCATATCATTCTCCGCCATTTTTGCCACCTACAGTCAGATCCTACCACCAAAAATATACTTCCCTCCCCACCCCTGTCTGCATTCTGCAGGGACCATTCTCTCTGTGAGCCCCTCGTTAGGTCCATAGTCCCCACCAAACCCCTCTCCACACCTGGCACCTTCTCCTCCTGCCATAAGAGGTACAAAACCTGTGTCCACACCTTCCCCTTCACCTCCATCCAAGACCCCAAAGGATCTTTCCAAAAGCCCAGTTATGCCCAAAGTGTGTACTCTCTTGCTCCTCAGATGCTGCCTGGCCTATTGTGTCTTTTCCAACTCCACCCTTTATCGATTCTGACTCTCCAGCATCTGCAGTCCTCACTATCTCCTACCCATTATTGCTTGACCATTCTTCTCTGACATTGGAACTCAGGCTGCTCGTAAGGTCAGAGAGACTTCGCCACTGGTCATTTCATCACTCGGAGATGAGTGAAAACATTCTTCCGTTGTTAAGGAGAACTCCTCATGAGAAGCAATGATGAATAAGGATTGCAAGCCTTTTGAGGACCACAATTTTCCCTCTCATGTGGTCAACAATGTCCTCCAGTGTGTTTCCTTCACTTCCTGCACCTCCACCCTTGAACCACACTCATCCAACCGCAACAAAGACAGAACCGCCATGGTCCTCACCTTCCATCCCACTAATCTCTGGATACAGCACATTATCCTCTGCCATCCATGCCACCTACAATCAGACTCTATCACTAAATATATTTCCCAATCCACCCCTATCTGTGTTCTGCATAGACCAATCCCTCCTTGGCTCCTTGTTAGGTCCATGCTCACCACCAACACACCCTCCACTCCTGGCAGCTTCCCTTGCTGCCATAGGAGTTATAAAGCCTGAACCGACACCTCCCCCTCACCGCTGTCCCAGGCCCCAAAGACTCTTTTCACATCTGGCAGAGATTTTCCTGCACATCCAAACACCTCATCTACTGTGTCTGTTGCTCTTGATTTGGTCTCCTCTATATTGGGGAGACAGGATGCCCACTTGTGAAAGGTTTCAGGGAACATCTCTGGGACACGCTCACTAAACAACCCCACTGCCCCATGACCGACCACTTCAATACTCCCTGCCACTCCCCCAAGGACATGCAATTCCTGGGCCTCCTCCACTGCCAAATCTAAGCCACCCACCAACTTGAGGAAGAATGCCTCATCTTCTGCTTTGGGACCCTCCAAGCACACAGAATCAATGTTGACTTCACCAATTTCCTTGTCTCCCCTCCCCACACCTCCTCCCAGATCCAACCCTCCAACTCGGCACCGCTCTTTTGAACTGTCCTACATATCCATCTTCCTTCGCACCTATCCTCTCCACCCTCCTCTCCAACCTACCACCATCACTCCCTCCTGCATCGACCTATTCTCTTCCAAGCTACCTTGCACCACCCTCACCCCAACTCCAGCTCTCTTCCTCCCCTCACTCCTCCCCCCATCCCCACATTCCTGATGAAGGGCTTTTGCCTGAAATGTCAATTCTCCTGCTCCTCAGATGCTGCCTGACCTTCTGTGCTTTTCCAGCTCCACACTTTTTGACTCTTAATTCATCCTTCCCAAATCCTTATTTTGAAGTACTGTAAGCATTCTTTCTGTTTTTATCAAAACATTCTTCACATCATCTTGCAATGTACTTACTAACTGTGTCTTGAAATTGCTTATGTACTCTCATTTGGAATCAAAGAGCTTTATATGTAATATTAGGCCTAATGTTAATGTAAACCTGGTTTCAGAATGCAGAGGTGACTAACTGCATTTTACAATCCTTCTTCAAATCTGTTTGGCATTTGAAATTAGGTGATGACATGAAAAGTGACAAGATGACATCCAGAGATGCAATTAACAATGTGATTAGCTGAAACTTGAACAGATCACATATATAAATACAATCAATATAGCTTTAGTCCATGCACTTCCAGTTTGAGATTGGCTTCTTCTGACAGATTTAATCACAGGAACATACAGACGCTCAACTTGACAGAATCTACATGGCTTGACACTATTTACATACCCACAGAAGGATTGTTAGGTCATTCAGGATTGGAAGTTTTGCTCTTGAGATCAGAACAATTATTTGCAGTTTCACATCACTGAATTAGTGTTCTATAGTGGCAAAGTAGTCTTTAACTTCTAATAGTCTCACATGTTAACTGAAAATAGTTAAAGCCATTCATTTGTGATAGGCACTTTTTCAATTTACATTTGCCATTAATTATCCTTATAGGAGTCAATATATTTTGTTTAATTCCTCTCCTATGAAGTCTCTTGAGATGTTTTGTTATATTAAAGATACCATAGAATTTTAAGTTTTTGCTACTATTACTCCATCAGTAATCTGAAACAAGCTATTCATTTTTATTTAAATAACACAGTCCAGCATGTTTTTCTTATAAATTGGTGGATATGATCATTTTATTTCTGTGATATACTTTCATTATTACATCTTATTACATAAACCTATGTCCTTAGTCTTTTTTTTAAATAAGAAGTCATTATTTATTGTGTTGGAATGTATTCTTCAATGCTTTTTGAAATCATGATCCGAACATTAGTCTCTTCAGGTATGAGGGCTTTTGCCCGAAACGTCGATTTCGCTGCTCGTTGGATGCTGCCTGAACTGCTGTGCTCTTCCAGCACCACTAATCCAGTATTTGGTTTCCAGCATCTGCAGTTATTGTTTTTACCTCTTCAGGTATCAAGTTGAGTACTTGTTGAAAAAAAATAGACTGTATCATTGTTTTGGGAACTTAAAAAAATAGTAAACTATGCTCAACCTCAATAATCTAATTTCCAAAATTGTTATTATTCTGCATTGTTTTATGGTACCAAATAAACCTCAAACCTATCATGGTTATACATAATTTTCTGAAATATTTATTCTAAGTTTGGAGTTTACTGGAAAATAGGGCTGATTGTGTGATGTCAAAGCATTTAACTAGCTTGAGTTGTGAATATCAATTTATACTGGACTAAATTATGCTTAAACTGGCACAAAGCAGTAATTAGGGAGCTAATTCTGTCTGAATCAAGAAAGAAGGCAAAATGGCTCAAAGCTATCTAGCCTATGAAGGCTGTCATGCAAATCTTTCAAATTCAATGTCATTATTAAAAAGATCTAATTTGCTCAAGTTTTAAAGCATCATATGCTTTAAATTGTAAGTTCCAGTTCAGCTTGCACTGCCGAAATCTCTCCTACATTCAAGTGCATAGCTGCGGGAATACTGAGGAACCACCTCATGTTTGTGACTTCAACAGTTAACATGAGGAAGCCAGACTACTCTTGTTCAGGAAGACAACATGTTTACTTCCTCATCAACTATTCAGTTAGTGACTGTGTTGGTGCCAGGCATGCAGCTCAACCAACTACCCTGACAGCTGCCATGTAGCTAGCGTCTTCAAGCAACCAGGCCCTCTGAGGCTCGAGCGTCTTGAGGTCACTCACCACAATCATTTCAAGTGGCCTCAGTAGATGATTAGCCGTGTTCCATATTCCACGCTTTAGCCATGGGGAAGGCACTCATAAATGATTAAGTCACACAACCAGTGATCCATAGAAGTACTCCCTGTATCTGCATTACAGTGTCAAACAAGATGATGATCTCAAGTCCATGGGTTTTGAAATCTCAAAATGTTGACTTAGAGGTTAGCACCAAAACTTGTATTTACCTGAAAATATCTACTTCCAGGTAGAGCCTTTCATCATTTTTTGGCAAGTTTCAAGTTATATTGATGTTCCATTCGGCCATACTGCAAGATTCAAACAGAGCAGTTTTTGACATGTCAGCAACCTTAATATTCACATTTAATTCTAATGTTTTCACCAAGTATATCAATTTTTCCTGCTTTGGCAGAGACACAATTAATATAAGGTGAACCTTATGCGCAGGATGCTGAATGACAGTTCATTGGAGTCTGAAGCCATGGCTCCCTGCAATAATTTATAATTTTTTTGCCACAAGACCAACACAGCAATTAGCTTTGAGTCGTGAAAAGTAGAGTTAACCTATTATTGTCCCAATTGATATGAAACTGAGAAGACAGACTGAATTGGGGAACCTTCAGAAAGTCAAATATAAGTGAAAATAATTTATTTTATTCTATTGTGGACTGCTGTAAAGACATTAGATGGATGCCATTACTTTATTTTGAAAGCATTACTTTATTCTGAAAAACAGCAGCACTGTTGATTCTAACATTTCTATTTCTCTTCTTGGGTTCCTCCCCACAAAGGAAGGTCTGACCCAGAGCATCTTGATCTCTATCACAAGTAGGACAGGGAAGCACATCATCATTCCTCCCAAGCTAGAATGTGGATTGAAACTTGGGTGTCAGAGCCACTTTGATCCATTCCAGCCTTTTAGCCAACCATCCCCCCAGAATTTGAATTGCTGCAGCAACAAGCCCTATTATATATCCATCGTAGTCTGGAGCAATGGCTAGTAATGTTGGAAACTCCAATTTCTTGTCATCCCCTGGTTGGTTCAGAATCTCTCTTATTCTTACCACCTGCCTTTGGTGTATATTGGAAGGACGGTATAAACTGATTACCAAACAGTTGGCTGCATTATCCATGCTCATTCCTTGGCTATCGACTGTTGGAGTAGGCTTGAACCTTGAGCTACTGAATCAGAGGCAGGGATACTAATCCATTGCCTCACAGGATCTCCTTCTAGCATTTAATGGTCTAGATTTTGAAAAGGGACGCCTAGAACCCAATTTACTTCAATTATGTCACAAAACTCAGAATTGTACCTTCTGAACCAGATCCTTTAAAGGTGAAAAATACAAATTATATAGATTTAAATAAGCCATTTCTTAAAGCTATGGTCCTCTATGAAGGGCAACCTGTCAATCTTGATAAACTCCTGTTTGAGCTTCTGAAAGACTGTCAGTTACCCGAAAGAAAGCAACACTGTAATTCTAAAAACAACATTCTTTACTAGATATCTGCAAAAGCAATAAAAATAATTCTTTGTGACGTCATTACTTTGGAAAGCTGTACTGACGTGAATTGGTGCTGTAAACCTTAAAATAAACCTGTTCCTAGCACCTTCAAAAAGGGTCATGATTTGGAGGTGCCGGTATTGGACTGGAATGTACAAAGTTAAAAATCGCACAACCCCAGGTTATAGTCCAACAGGATTATTTGGAAGCACTAGCTTTTGGAGCGCTGCTCCTTCATCAGGTGGTTGTGGAGTATAAGATTGATCGTAGGACACAGAATTTACAGCAAAAGTTTACAGTGATGTAACTGAAATCATACATTGAAAAAGACCTGAATTGTTTGTTAAGTCTCTCATCTTTTACAATGGGCATGTTGGTTTCTGAACTGAAACTTTGGACAGGAATCCATGCCGAGAGCTGTGAAGGTGATTAGCTCAGAAGACAATCTCCCACACTTTTTACGGCACTCATTGCCACAGGGTGTGCTTAAAGATCCTGTCGGCATATTCTGAATGGCTGAATGGATGATCAAGTGAAGTGAGCATGTGAGTGAGATGGGTACATTGGTGAGCTGGGTAAGTGATTTATTAGATTGGCAAGTAGTCAATTGGGATCGGGACGTTATTTAGCCAGTTGGTATGGTAACTGGGTGGTCAAGGAGTAGTCAGCAGATATAGGTGGCATTAAGTTGGAAGTGATATGCCTACACTGTATGCAGCTATTGTTGGTCCAGGGGTTAGAATGATAGGAGTTGAGAAGATAGAAGGGTGTTCGGTGGATATGATCAGGAGGTATCAGTTGCATAGTTACCCAAATATTATCCCAGGTTTTAATCTGTCTGGCATTTTCTAGGTAACCTTCCAGGCAAATCCCACAGAACTGTTCAGTCTTTAACTGTAATTCCCAGAGCCATTTACAGCAGTCCTGGCAAGCAGGAAAATTACCCATTGGAAATTGAAGCTTCCCAGGTAATTTCCACAGTGCATCAACATACGTGTCCATTGTACATCTTGGCTCTGAAGATTTGGCCCATTGTCTGCTTGCAATCAAAAAGTGGAGGATATTTAAGTCAGAAAGAACTGCATAATGAAATGCAATATTTACTTCCTACTAAAAATATGTATAGAAGTAAAACAATGAGTTACTATTCAAAATGTATGTACATGAATACATATTTTGTACTTAACTAATTATCTTTGAATTCAGAACGGTATTTAGTGGAGCCTCCTCTTAATGTGCAGAAAGAGTTCAAAAGAAGTAACTGAATATTTACCTTATTCCATACTCTCTTGCGTATTGGATTTTAAAAGTTGCCCAAAATGAATTTAGAATGGATAAAAGGGTAACCAAAGCATTTGATCTTCACGAGGATCCAAGAAGAAATTTGTTTTGAAATTTCAAGGAAAATTTTTATTTGTCAATTATTGCCCTCAATAAAAATTGACGCATTTTATTTTAAATCAATAGTACTCAATTTGTGAAGAATAATTACTTGATGCATCTGTGTATTGTTAAAGTGGAATGTCTTTTGAAATTGTGTT
Source organism: Chiloscyllium punctatum (assembly GCF_047496795.1). Taxonomy (NCBI): domain Eukaryota; kingdom Metazoa; phylum Chordata; class Chondrichthyes; order Orectolobiformes; family Hemiscylliidae; genus Chiloscyllium; species Chiloscyllium punctatum. Next base: position 28,953,983 of record NC_092782.1, read on the forward strand.
GACCTGCAATTCACCATGTAATTATGTTTCTGTAATATCTAGCTGGAAGCTACAAATGCTTAATTGTTAACACTTCTTCCAAATGTCACCTGCTTTTACAGATATTTAAGCTCGTACAGCACAATTAATTTCAGATATGTTCAGGGTACTCACTCTGTTAAGCCAACTCTTCACCCTTTCGTTTTTGTTCTGATTGATATGTTACAAGAGAGGAAAATGCAGGTCAATGATGTGTGTCTGTTTAAAATATGCTTGTTATTGACTAATGCAGTGAAAGCTTGAACATTTTTATACCAGTTGGAGCTGAGAAGATGTTTTCTTTAATCAGGAGTTTGTTTGAATCTTTATTTCCTTTACAGCGGTCAGTGGGGCATTTTGATTAACAGCTACTTTCAACTGTTAAAATGCTGATTGATTAACAACTAAATGTTATTGCAAACAATCATTTTCCATATACCTGGGAAGGCAATTCTAATTTATGCTACAATGTCCATTTGCTGTGCCTGATCTTGCTTTCAAGTATTGATTTAAACTTGTCTCGCATTCTTTCTCCATTTCCTATCCTCGCCCAGCAAAATGGACATCCATTTTAAAAATCAGTCAGGAGGTGTTAGGACAATATTTTATCCCAACATTTCCAGTTTCTAGCTGAGAGGTGTGGCCAGAAAGCAAAAAGCTTGGCTGGTGGGAGGTCAAGAGTGGTATATGTGATCACTGATAAAGAGGGAAGGGACGAGAATTGAGGCAGAAAAGAACGCCATTAAGGAAATGACACATGAGAAGAGGAAGTAAAACTGAGGGGCAATGAACAGTAAAGTGTGAAAGATTTACGGAACAGAATCTGAGGGAGAACAATTTTCTTTTCTTCTGAAGTTACGTAGTTTCTATTTTTAACACATTCAGGCAAGTTCCACATCATTCTGATGCAGGATGCTATAGAGAGGAGGTCCACCTATCTTCACTTCTGCCAGCTTGTTTAATAGATGAATTCAAATTTAAGGACGGGTTAGGTCATGTGTCTGATGTTCCCACTTTAAGCACATAGATTGGACAGCACGGTCACACAGTGGTTAGCACTGCTGCCTCACAGTGCCAGAGACCTAGGTTCAATTCCCACCTCAGGCAACTGACTGTGTGGAGTTTGCACATTCTCCCCATGTCTGCGTGGGTTTGCTCCGCTTTCCTCCCACAATCCAAAAATGTGCAGGTTAGGTGAATTGGCCATGCTAAATTGCCTGTAGTGTTAGGTGTAGGGGAATGGGTCTGGGTGGCAGGTTGGTGTGGACTTGTTGTGCTGAAGGGCGTATTTCCACACTGTAAGTAATCTAATTTAAAGTTTAGCAACATTTGCAGAGATGTTTCTTTGGCATGTCATGTGGTCATGGCATGCACTATTATAAAAGGGATTGCTGTTGATGTGTAGCCTGTTTGTCTCTGCGAGAAAAGCTCCCGATTGCTCATATGATCCCATATTCTGCAACTTCGCAGAGGTATCAACAAATACATTGTGCAAACATGTAGCCAAATAGGGAATTCAAAGTAGTACATACTTTAAAAATAGGTGCATTAGGTCTTTTATAGACTCTTGAACAAAATTTATTTTCTTTCCAGCTAAAATTTCAGAAAATATAATTCCTAATTAGTTTACTTACTTTGACCTAATTTGGCCTGAGAGAGTCTGCCAGCAGAAGTCATCTGAGCTGGTGTGGTCTGCAGAAAGGTGGACCAACAGAGCAATGCCAATCTGGTTACAATGTCCTCTCACCCAGGTCAAAATACTAACAGGTAAGGGTATCAAAATTAATTTTTTAGATGCTGCTGGCATAGGCTCTCTGCCCAAGGGACACAACAAGGAGAGTCGAGAGGGTGTTGCTGGAAAAGCACAACATATCAGACAGCATCCAAGGAGCAGGAGAATTGACGTTTCGGGCATAAGCCCTTCATCAGGAATAAGCCTTTCAGGCTTTGCCGAAACATCGATACTCCTGCCCCTCGGATACTGCCTGACCTGCTGGGTTTTTCCAGCAATACCCTCTCGATTCTGATCTGCAGTATCTGCAGTCCTCACTCGCACCACAAGGAGATATTTTACTGTGACATCCCTTCTATCCTCAGAGACAAGGAGAAAGTGAGGAATGCAGATGCTGAAGATCAGAGTCGAGAGTGTGGTGTTGGAAAAGCACAGCAGGGCAGGCAGTATCCGAGGAGCAGGAGAATCGACATTTCGGGCATGAGCCCTTCATCATAACTTCCTTGTAGAGAGAGGAGAAATTCTTCAAGGTAGGCATCCTTGGAAAAGGTTTTGTAGTAGAGTTGAAATCAACTAGGAGAAAGTGAGGACTGCAGATACTGGAGATCAGAGTCAAAACTGTGGTGCTGGAAAAGCACAGCAGGCCTGGCAGCATCTGAGGAGCAGGAGAATTGACATTTCGGGCAACTCAATCAAGACATCTTATGTTTTACATGTTTATTGCAAAGATTGGACTAGTATATTCAAAAATAACTTTCAAATTGAGTGAATATATCAGGAAAACAAAGTCTTGGCTGTAGGGAAAGAGCTGGGTATGGGGATAGTTCTTTCAAAGAACACAATGGCTCCCTTTTATTCTCTGATGAGTCTTAATATTTCTAATGCTGTTTTGCTTCTCCTTTCATGTAATGTCCTTATTGTTTGAGGGTACTGCTCCCAATGGACAATATGTGAGAGGCAGGGCCCAAGAACTCCCTAAGCCAGTATGGAGACAAATTCCACACTGACACTCTAATCATTTAACCAAGGGAGCTGTCAACTGCTGTATGCTACTTTGCTCACTGAAATAGTAATTGGAAACATAGGTGGTTTTTACCAACAGGGCAATTAGCTCAGAGGTGGGGGAGCTGGGTAAATATTGGGCAGCCTGGTTGTGATGTCTCCTTAATGCAGTTTTGTCACTAAGAAGACTTCCCAGTGCAAGGAATACTAAGGGTCAGACTGCCCTCCAAATGGGCAGCCAATCTGAATAAGTATGGCCAAACTGCAGGCCATTGATTCAGGTGGTTGGTATTTTGCCAGTGGCAGACTGATCTCTTCTCACACTGTCGCTCTATGATTTCTTGATCTGTGGCGTGGAGGTGGCCTTCTCACATCTTCCCAGGGAAGCCATCAAAGCCAGAGGCTGCATGCCGTAAACAACAAAGCTCATTCCCAGTGTCTTGTGCCACATTGGAAATGTGCTCACTCGTAAAAGTCTAGGACGCAAGGACACAGCCTTGGAGTGAAAGAACAACCCTTGAGAACTGAGACAATGAGGAATCCCTTCAGCCAGAAGATGATGAACCTGTGGAACTCATTGCCACAGAAGGCTGTGGAAGCCAAGTCATTGATTGCATTTAAGACAGAGACAGATTGTTTCTTGATTAGTAAGCAGATCAAACGTTCTGGGGAGAAGGCAGGAAAATGGAGTTGCGTAACATATGAAGCATGATCAATGAGCCAAACAGCTTAATTCTACTTTTATATCATATGATCTTAAGGAGGATGTCCCATCCAATTGGTGGAGTTTGGTTGCTGCAAAAAAGAAATCTTTCTTCCATTTCTGCGGGGCACCTCAAAATCAAAGCTTCATCCAGTTTTCCTCACTGTCTCAGGAACAAAAGCTTCCCAAACATCCAGACCCAATTATGCTGACCACCCAAGAAGCTCCCATCCACTGTCCTATCCACTGTCTGAGAAAATTCCAATCATTGCATAGACTTTCACCATTGGCCCTTTATGGAAAAAAATAAATATTTAGTTATATGTATATATTATCGGTGAATACTTCTGTTGTGAATAATTCTTCCTTCACCATCACTCAACCAAAATCCTGGAATCCCCCAGCTATCAGTGTAATGGGTGTATATGCACCACATGGACTGCATTGGTTCAAGAAGACAGCTCATTGTCCTTTCTGAAGGAGAGTTTGCAATGGTTAATAAATGCTCCCCTTGCCATCAATGTCCACATCCCATGAGTGAATAAAATAAATCAACAATTGCCTATAATTGGAAGTATCAAGCAGGTTTGTCCAAAATAATTAAGACTTGTTTTTTCACAGGTAAAGTCTTGTTTTTAAAGATTTGATCACAGTCTTGATCTCCCTGATGACACATGAATTTCGTGGCTGAAACCAAAAGAAATAAATATTTCAGGTATAATTAAATTTATGACTAAGTTGTCATTGTTTATGATCGATTATTTGGAAATAAGAGAAACAATGCACATTTATAAGCAAAGTTAAGTTCAAGACCTTTATATAGCTGTCTCATTTATTACAATATGATGAGTTATCATTATTTGATACACAATTAAGCAAAGTAATGATTTTACATTAAAATTGTAGGCAGGGATATACATGTGAATAATGTCAGCAGTCTAAAGGTGAAGAAAAGCAATTATTTCTAACAACAGTGACAGAGTGATTCATATGTCAATGTGTTGGGGCTGATTGCTGGAGAGTGGAGGAATTTGCGTTGTCACCTCAAAAAGCTCTTGGTATTTCAGTAATGGTGGCCTCTTCCAAACTTCTAGGTGATCTTTATCTTCTGTATTCGAAGTTCAAACTCTCAAGTTTTGCCATGAACTGTTATCTTCTTTACACTGTTTGATAAATTACTTCATAGATTTCATTATCTTACATTTTCATAAGCTAAAATTCTTCATATTATTTGTTGGCCTTCAAAAGACTAGTTGTGGAAGCAGTAATTGTAAAGATTTAAACTCTCTGCTCTGGCAGAAATAGGGCGATAAGAACAGGTCAGATGTTGGGATCAAAGCATGGAGTAACTTATCTCCTGAATCTCCAAAGCTTGTCCACAAACTACATGGCACAATTCAAGAGTGTGATGGGATACTGTCTATTTGCCTGGATGAATGTAGCAATGTCCAAGACAAAGTAGCTTGTTTGTTGACACATCTTCACCACCATATTTACTTGTTGTACTACTAGTATGCAATAGCATCAGTATGTACCATCTATAATGTGTACTGGAGTGACTCACTAAGGCTCCACTGGCATCATCTTTCAAACACACAGGCGTAAATTTTTAAAAATTGTCCTTGCTATTTTTAAACTTCAGCTGTTCACCAGATCAATCACTCCCTGCCATGAACAGACCTTCACAGTAAATGCAATGAGGCAGATATGAAAACAAGCAGCTCCTGAGGGCTGGCAAGGATAGAAGCTCACATTTGTAAATATAGTGCCACTTTAAGTCATCTTCTATCTGATTGACTATCACTGTAACTGCACCTATGAGAACCAAGCTACACAGGTAACCTATTCTCAGTGTCATAGCATGTTATAGCCTGCCTAAAAGATTATTACTTTTTTCCCTCACACCCTGTGTTGCATAAAATCTTGTTATTATTCAACTGACTGTGGTGCAACCCTTGACTGATTTGGAAGGAACTCTTCAACTGAAGAGTAACCAGAGCCTTGATTGATCTCTTGCAGCTGCTCAACTGACTAACCAAGCATCTCTTGATTGGTTGCACAGGAGCTTTAGAATTGACAACTGCCCAGTCCCTGATCTATAATGATATGGAACATCTGACCCTGCCACAAGCAAGGCAACTGACCATGCTGAACTATTTGGACTGATATATGACAATGCTCTTCAATTACTACAACGGTACCCTCTGACTGACAACAGTGCCCCTTGACTTAATCATGCACAACTTCCCTAGACTTTAAGACATGGTCATATTGGTTAAAACACTTGCATTGTATTAGCTCTATCTAAGCTGCTGGCACCTGCTACAGGTATGGGATTGATGTAGTACAGTATCATACAGCAATGTGTGTAAGCTGTTGACTGATCATTCCTCGTAACCATGTCTGCACTATGCAGCAAGGCAAGACTGAAGTATGGTGTACCTGTAAGTTCTAAATGAGACAGCAAGGTACTAAAAAGCAAGGCAAGGCAGAAATAATGTAAGGATTCAAGTAGGCTCGATGTGAGAGAGCTCTAAGAGAACAAGCTAAGAGTCCTGAGATGTATCCTTTTTGAATCCATGAGATGATTAATGCCTGACCTTACTTACAAAATTACAATAGACAATAGACAATAGGTGCAGGAGTAGGCCATTCAGCCCTTCGAGCCTGCACCGCCATTCAATATGATCATGGCTGATCATTCCTAATCAGTATCCTCTTCCTGCCTTATCTCCATAACCCTTGATTCCACTATCTTTGAGAGCTCTATCCAACTCTTTCTTAAATAAATCCAGAGACTGGCCTCCACTGCCCTCTGGGGCAGAGCATTCCACACAGCCACCACTCTCTGGGTGAAGAAGTTTCTCCTCATCTCTGTCCTAAATGGTCTACCCCGTATTTTTAAGCTTTGTCCTCTGGTTCGGCACTCACCCATCAGCGGAAACATGTTTCCTGCTGTCAGAGTGTCCAATCCTTTCATAATCTTCTATGTCTCAATCAGATATCCTCACAGTCTTCTAAACTCAAGGTTATACAAGCCCAGTCGCTTCAGTCTTTCAGTGTAAGGTAATCCGCCATTCCACGAATTGACCTCGTGAACCTACACTGCACTCCCTCAATAGCCAGAATGTCTTTCCTCAAATTTGGAGACCAGAACTGCACACAGTACTCCAGGTGTGGTCTCACCAGGGCCCTGTACAGCTGCAAAAGCACCTCTTTCCTTCTATACTCAATTCCTCTTGTTATGAAGGCCAGCATGCTATTAGCCTTCTTCACTACCTGCTGTACCTGCATGCTTGCCTTCATTGACTGGTGTACAAGAACACCCAGATCTCTCTGTACTGCCCCTTTGCCTAAATTGATTCCATTGAGGTAGTAATCTGCCTTCCTGTTCTTGCCACCAAAGTGGATAACCATATATTTATCCACATTAAACTGCATCTGCCATGCATCTGCCCACTCACCTAACTTGTCTAGGTGACCCTGTAATCTCCTAACATCCTCATCACATTTCACCCTGCCACCCAGCTTTGTATCATCAGCAAATTTGCTAATGTTATTGCTGATACCATCTTCTATATCATTAACATATATTGTAAAAAGCTGCGGTCCCAGCACAGATCCCTGCGGTATCCCACTGGTCACTGCCTGCCATTCCAAAATGGAGCCGTTTATCACTACCCTTTGTTTCCTACCAGCCAACCAATTTTCAATCCAATCTAGTACTTTGCCCCGAATACCATGCACCCTAATTTTACTCACTAACCTCCTGTGTGGGACTTTATCAAAAGCTTTCTGAAAGTCCAGGTACACTACATCCACTGGATCTCCCTCGTCCATCTTCAGAGTTACATCCTCAAAAAATTCAAGAAGATTAGTCAAGCATGATTTCCCCTTCATAAATCCATGCTGACTCTGTCCTATCCTGTTACTACTATCCAGATATGCCGTAATTTCATCCTTTATAATAGACTCCAGCATCTTTCCCACCACTGAGGTCAGACTAACTGGTCTATAATTTCCTGCTTTCTCTCTCCCACCTTTCTTAAAAAGTGGTATAGCATTAGCCACCCTCTAATCCTCAGGAACCGACCCTGAATCTATCGAACTCTGGAAAATAATCACCAATGCATCCACTATTTCCCGAGCCACCTCCTTCAGTACCCTGGGATGTAGACCATCAGGCCCCGGAGACTTATCAACCTTCAGACCTAACAGTCTCTCCAACACCAAATCCTGGCAAATATAAATTCCCTTCAGTTCAGGTCCTTCAGCCAATGTTACCTCAGGGAGATTGCTTGTGTCTTCCCCAGTGAACACAGATCTGAAGTACCCATTTAATTCTTCTGCCATTTCTTTGTTCCCCATAATAGATTCCCCTGTTTCTGTCTTCAAGGGCCCAATTTTAGTCCTAACCATTTTTTTGCCTTGCACATACCTAAAAAAGCTTTTACTATCCTCCTTTATATGATTGGCCAGTTTACCTTCGTACCTCATTTTTCCTCTGCGTATTTCCTTCTTAGTAATCCTCTGTTGTTCTTTAAAAGCTTCCCAGTCCTCAGTTTTCCCACTTATCTTTGCTATGTTATACTTTTTCTCTTTTAACTTTATATGCTCCTTAACTTCCCTCATCAGCCACGGCCGCCCATGCCTCCTCCTGGGATCTTTCTTCCTTTTATGAATGAACTGATCCTGCAACTTCTGCATTATACAAAGAAATATCCGCCATTGTTCCTCCACGGTCATTCCTGCTAAGGTATTGCACCATTGAACTTTGGCCAGCTCCTCTCTCATAGCTCCATAGTTCCCTTTATTCAACAGAAGTACTGTCACTACTGTCACAGTACAGAAGTACTGTACCCTCTCCCTCTCAATTTGCAGATTGAAGCTTATTGTATTATGGTCACTACTACCCAATGGCTCCTTCACTTCGAGGTCTCTGAGCAATTCTGGTTCGTTACACAATACCAGATCCAGAATTGCCTTCTCCCTGGTCGGCTCCAGCACCAGCTGCTCTAAGAATCCATCTCTGAGGCACTCCACAAAGTGTCTTTCTTGAGGTCCAATACCATCCTGATTCTCCCAGTCTACCTTCAAGTTAAAATCCCCCATAACAACTGTAGTAACATCTTTGCGACAGGCCAATTTCAGCTCCTGATTCAACTTACATCCAACATCCAGACTACTGTTTGGGGGCCTGTAGATGACTCCCAAGAGGGTCTTTTTACCCTTAGAATTTCGCAGCTCTATCCACACTGACTTTCCATCCCCTGACTCTAGGTGCCCCCGCGCAAGGAACTGAATATCATCCCTTACCAACAAGGCCACCCCACCCCCTCTGCGCGTCAGTCTGTCCTTACGATAGCACGTGTAGCCTTGAATATTCATTTCCCAGGCCCTGTCCACTTGAAGCCACATCTCAGTTATCCCCACAATATCGTATCTGCCAATTTCCAAAAAAGCCTCAAGCTCATCCATCTTATGTCTAATGCTTTGTGCATTCATGTATAGTATTTTTAATTTGTTACTGCCCTGACCCTTCCCATCAACCCCTATTTCAGTCAACCTTGCAGCATGATCCCTTTCCAAGTTTTCTGCCTCAGTACAGATACATTACAATGCAATGATGTGTTGGTGTTTTACAGAGCGTATTTAGAAATTAGAAGGCATTCTCAATGAGTTGGAGAGTGCCATGATGCAGTGGTGAAGTTGGTGTGTGTCTGATATCAATCTCTCTGCATTGTTGTGGAATTCCTACCAAGGTATAGGTCAGGAGAAGTAACCAGCAAACTGCAGTCACCGGTAACTGGTCTGACTTCCACTTCAGGATCTTCACCATCTCATTCCTCTCTGCCATGTGAGAATAGCAAATTGCAGAGCTGAAGTTGGAATTGGTAATAATGAGATATTCCTGAATGTAAATTGGCCTCACTGGTGAAATTATTACTGCACTTTTCAAACTTTGGGTGGAAAATTGAACTTTTTTTAACATTGAAAATTGCAGTTTTCTATTTTCACCATATTTTTCCAAATGATTTGACATTGCCTATGTCAGAAAATGCAGTCACTGCCCTCTAAAATAGTAAGGGTAGTAGATTCATGGGAACATGACAACTTTCAAATTCGTCTGCAATTGCACGCAATCTTGAAAATAAATATTTCTGTTTCTTCATTATCAGTGGACTAAAATCCTGGAACTACCTTGGTGCATGTATTCTAATTATAAGGTGGGAAAGGCTATTGATTTAAGCCAAAGAAATATGAAAAGAAATGTTGCAATTTTAAAACCAATTACTGAAGCTCAATGTGAGTTATATTTACATGGTAGCCTTATGTAAGCAATGATGAGAGGTTTGCTCAACTCATTGCCAATGGGTATGTGTGTTTTGGGCAGTTTTGCCCAGAGACAGTTTGTTAGTTGGTTTGTTAAATCAGGATCGGTTGTGTTGGTTAGGAGTACACCCATAACAACTCCTTAACTGGTGCCTGAGCAAGTGGACAGCCTGTCTGTGAACAATAAAATGGCAGAAGTTCACCAGATTCTAAAAAGCCAACGTTCTATCTTTCTTTGCAAAGAAAGAAGAAAGAATTGAAAGAATGCCAGCTATTTTCTGTCACCATTTGCCCATAAACTGTTGCTTCAAACTGATGACTGAGAGACAAAACAATTAGTCTGCAGTAAAGAACTGAAAGGCTTTGGAAAGGTGACTTAGATCACTGACCAGTAAGACTTAAAAGAAACAACATGATATCTCATTAAATCCTGCAGACTGGTCCTATTGAACTGTGTTTCCATTTCTTTTTCTCCATGCATTGCATCCATTTATTTTATTTGTCTATGTCTGTCTGGTTGTATATCTGTGCAAGGGTTTAAGAAAGGGTTAAGTTTAAATTAGAAATTTATCAGTTGGTAGTTCATATTTTGTATATTTGTGATTAGAATTGATTTATTTATAACAACTGGTAAGAATAGAAACATGATCAGTATTTTCTCTTAACCTAAGTTCATTAGCCAGGCAAATTAGGGACATTGAGTAAGTTGATCAAATCTGTAATTTTTGTAATAATCCTGGGAGTAGTGGATCATGAAATAATGGACCTCAGTAGCTCTAGAAAGTGTCTCATCACCACTTTCCCAAGGGCTATTAGGAATGGGCTTTGACAGTGATGCTCACAAAATAATTGTTCAGCAATTATTTCTCTCAGATGGTTCCTCTCGACATTGACTTGAAGGTATTTACTTGAATCAAGAGGATAGTTTCATTTAATTATACATATCATGTCACTTTCATGTTGTGCTAATATAATTTTAACCACATGCCATGTGTCGGCCATAAGCAGTGAGGCCTGGTGGTACAGCAGAGGAGTGCCTCAAAGATAAGTAGTAAAACTACATTAATGTGGTCTGGAGGATGGGGTCTCCATGAATAATGTAGGATAATTGCCAACTCCAGTCCCTTCTCCCATGCTCTAGACCAACCTGCATTTGTAAATGTACATTTTGTTAAAGCCTATTCAGGATATGCACTTCACCATGTAAGTGCTAATGTGGCTCTGCCTGACCTTTGCTTTCAATTACAAGTAGCTAGCTAGTGTACTTTGAACACTGACTGCCCTTTAAGTTAAAATCTAACTCACTGTCTTTGTTGGGTTTTGGATGTGACTTCCAAGCTGCAAAGCCTGATACAGCAGATAATAAATTTCAAGTTCTAGCTGAAAGCAATACCCAGGTAGTGGCCATATTTGGGCATCCACTGCACATTATCTTCCATCCATATAAATGACCATATGAGTTTCTGATCAGTTCTATTTAACAAGGCTATCGGCGAGAAGCACAATATCAGAATATGATACACCTCTCCCCTTAACCCTGTCCTGTGACAACATTTTGACTTTTGACTATTAACAAGAATCACCTCTTGCATTTTTTAGCAAAAATGTGAAAAATCTATTCAGAACAATAAAATGGCCCACTCAAGGTGTAACAAAAGATGTTACAAATACAATTAAAGTGCACAATTTGGACAAATCAAGGAAAAAAAGAGTTCTGAAAATGAGGTCCCAAAAACAATATTTAAGAGCAACTTATTTTTAATAAGAATATCACAAGCATGTTTGTATTTCAAAGCAATTAGCAAAGGAAGAACTGTCCTCTTGAAGTGCATGTTTACAAGCTGTCTAGTTGCATGATGTTATTAGATCATTAAGTAAGTGTTTAAACAGACTGGAGGGAGCACTACAGGCTAAACTACATTTAGTAATGCAGCCCTGAAGTAGATACAGCAAAGAACAGTGGCTCTGCTTGGGGCAGAGGGCCAGCCTCCTGTAAGGGTGCAAGTTGCCTAGAAGCAGTGACAGAGAAGGTCAAAAAAAAGTCCTTGACCCTGCGATCAAAAATGTAGCATGTTTTCCAGTGTAGGCGGATCTTCTTTTTCTGTGTGTGCTAATTTTCCCAAGAAAGTGGGGGCCTAACGTTTCTTTAGTGATGCCGTTTGGATAAAATATATTTGCCTTGCCACACCAGCTGTGCCACATTAGGTGCAGGGAAGTGGGCTACTCTGAAATCGTTAAATTAGTATTTACATGTTTGCCTGTCACTAAACACTTCGAGCACAAACATCTTGTCAACATCAGAATGCAAGTATTATGAATGCCATTCCATCTGGTCCCTGGTGTGATTTATGTGGCATTATTCACTGTGTTCTGCTTGCAGACTAAGATACATGTTAATCCATTTTCTGAGTGCATTCCCTGCAGGGAGTGTCCTTCATTAAAGGGGTGGAGTCATGGAATTACCTCTTTCATACTAACATATCCTGGAATCCTGAAGGGCAATTTATCTTGCCTTGAGTGTTGCAATGTTCCCACTCTGCCACTGACTTCACTAAATTTAAACGGGTCAAAAAAAGCTCAAGTAATTTCGGTGCTTTCAGTTGTTTAGAGATTCACTCGGGCTGGCCTCCAAACTTTGATCAAGAAGAAAAATATTCCAACCTAATGGCTTTCCTTCCTTTTTCTTTGCTTTACTTTTCCATGCAATACAAACATCACAGGCAAGGTCAGCAGTTGATACCGAAACCTAACTGCCCTGAAGCTGCATAGCTTCCAAGGTTATTTCAGAGACTAGTTAAGTGTCAATCTTATTACCGCCAGTCTTACTTTACCTTGCCTCAATTATGTGTCATAACATCATGAAACGATGACAAAATTAATCCAGTCTATTGGGCAGGAACCATAATGACTGAATCCATTCAAACGCAAGAGACATTGATGGTCAGTCATCTCCAGCATCTGCAGTCTCCACTTTTTTCTAGGAGCAGAAAACCTACCATGATTAAATTAGTGGTAAATGAAACATAATATTTTCTATTCATAAAATTCTTGGATTTGGGGTCACATAAGTGTTACAGTGAATTAGCAGCAAGGCTGAATTATACAATTTGTTCAAGCATAGTAGAGTGATGGTTAAATGGCATCTCTTGTTTGAGAATCTAAGTTGCAGAAGTATTTGCCTGGCATGCATCTTGCAATCTTTGTGCATCAGTTGTTTAGCAGACTTGAGGAACATTTAGTGCCAACACCAGATGTGTAGCAATGCACATTGCACCCAAGGTCATATTCTTGGTCCTTAATTTTTGAAAGTGACATCAAGAGAAGATAACAGAGCAAGGAGTGTATTTTTACCCAATAAGCCACCGGAGTCTACTTAAACCCTTTAGAAAGGTCAATAGATTAGTTATTAGAACCATTCCCTGACCACAAATGTCTTGGTGTAATTAAAATAGCCGTAATGAGAAAAGCAGATAGCTACCCTAATGCGATGTTTGTTCTGGAAAAGCTTTACTTAACTGAGCCATCTGACATTTTCTTTACACATTCTGAACTTCATTAAGAATAATTAATATGCTTTAGTACAATAAGCAGGCACAAATTTGACAATCCATTGTGGTTGCATAGGAAACTATTAAACTGAAATTGCATAAAATTGTAATAGTCAAGCCTTCTTTTCTATGGAGTTTTATTTTTAATTATTAACACAAGGCAAGGTGACTTTTGCAGTATAAAGAGAGAAATTATTTTAAGTGGCTATTGCCTCAATTAATAGGTTCCTTCATAATTGCTCAGAACAATGTGTTTTTACTTATAAAGGAATGTTACCTGATACACTGGTGCTGTCCATGGTGAATCAAATCTTCTAGGAGAAAGTGAGGACTGCAGATGCTGGAGATCAGAGCTGAAAATGTGTTGCTGGAAAAGCGCAGCAGGTCAGGCAGCATCCAAGGAGCAGGAGAATCGACGTTTCGGGCATGAGCCCTTCTTCAGGAATCCTGAAGAAGGGCTCATGCCCGAAACATCGATTCTCCTGCTTCTTGGATGCTGCCTGACATGGTGAATAAAAGGCTACATTGGTTCAGGGTGGGTGTGTATTAGTTGGAAATATTAGCAAATACAAGTGGGAAGCAGTTGAAAATCCATGTTGGAAAGATATTTTGAAAGCACATTTTTATTGCAGATATATTAGACTCATTGTAGTTTTTCTACAGCTCCTGAAAAATAAATGCTGCGACCCTTCCAAAAACAACCACTTAGAGTTGCATAAAGATTTTAATGTCACTAGCCAACTTCACCAAGCAGCTGCTTGTGGCCTTAATGTTTTAATGATGTTTTATTCAGCACTAGGCTGTTTTTCCAGTTACATTTTCTTCCCATCACAAAGGTCGACTACTTTTAGTTTGAAAACGTGCCCTGTCTTTACCTCAAATCATATGTTGTTGAAATTTTTTGTCCCTCTAGGTTGTTGAAAATTTTATCTGTGTCTTGGTACGTTCCAGCTCAAATATTTTAATGCAATTCTGATCAGTTTCCATTCTTTGCCTTCCTTAAACTCAACTGTTCAACAACTCTACTGGTCCTTTGTTGCGACAAACCCAACTCTAGTTGTTATGCATCCCCTTTTTTGTCTGACAATTGATAGTGTTGCACTTAGCTGACTAATTTTCCCAGTTTTCAATTGTTCTCTTTGTACCTCACTACCTGCCTCATCCCCTTTCATGATCCTTCTTAAAAGCTCCACCTTTAATCAGGCTTATCAGTCATTCCTCCTCATAGATTCTTCTTTGGCTCATTTTCTAACTTATTGTATTCTTTTTGGGATACTTTATCTGTCTTGAAGTTGTTTTCTGAATGCCAGTTGCAGTACTCTGATTCTATGACTTGAACTTTCTTGTTAAATGGTTGGAGAGGATTAGAAGTCTAGGAACACCTTTCTTCTTCTTGAGAGTGTTGTTACAGGTAGGTCAGAAGAAACCTATGCCAAATAATATCGAGAACAATTAAATTAAACTAATTTTGTAGTACAGACTTTGAGTATCACTGCAAAAAGACATATTTTATCAGAGCTTTTTGTGTGCACTCACTAAGACAATTTCAGGAAATCCCAATGTTTGTTCTTCACCTGTGGCAATCAGAGGCCTCATGCCAACAAATTAATGCTCTCCTCTCATACAGTATAAAATTTGTTTACCCTTTACATTCATATTTATTGCAAATTTCTTGATGAATGTTAGAAGAACAGCTTTGACAAAATGTGTCTATTTTTCAGCAATGCTCAGCAACAAGAGTATTGAACTGTAGGTCATACTTGGCATTGGTCAGCACAAGTAATTGGAAAGTTTTGATGTATGAGCACAGTTTTCAGAGAATGGTGTTATAAATGTTAAATCAATAAACTTGCAGAACATTGCAATTTATAAAAAGGTGAGGCTTGTGACAACATGTCTTCATCTGTGTTAGTCCTCTCGGAAATGTAGCTGACCTAACCACACACACTGCAGTCCATATACAGTTCGCAGACCATAGCAGCACTAAAAGTGTTTAATATGTATCTTGTCATATTGTTATATTGGTCATTAGAGGAACTCTCACAGTCAGTTTACTGAAAAAAATTATAATATGTTATACAGTACATAACATCCTATCTGTATTTTAAATGAAAATTCACACTGAAAAGCAAATTTTAAAATTGGGATTAATGGATTATAAGCACCTCAAATGGGCATTAGGATGTATTAATATTTTTATTCACTCTTGAGATTGGTGCATTATTGGCCAGAATTTGCTCCTATCTTTAGTTGACTTTGTGAAGGTAGTGAAATTATCTTTCTTTAAGTAGCTCCAGTCCATAGGATGTAGGGACACCCACAATGCTTTTCGAGAAGGAGTCCCAGAAGCTTGATCCAGTGACAGTGAAGGAATAGCAACATCTTTCCAAATTCAGATGGTGTGTGGCTGGGAGAGAAACATATCAGTGGTGGTGTTTCCATACATCTGGCCCCTTGTCCCTCATAGTGGTAAAATCTGTGTGTTAGAATCATAGAAGAATATTGTAATGGATGACATAGGGGTCGTGCTGAGAGATGATGAAGGTTCTATGGAGAATAAGGTTGAATCCATTTGGGTGGAAATTATAAATTCTAAGAAGTAAAAGTCACTGATTAGCGTAGTCTATAGGCCACCAAATAATATCATCACATTGGGGTGGGCAATAACAAAGAAGTAACTGATGCCTGTAAAAATGGTTTGGCAGTTATTATGGGGGAGTAGGAGTTTGTTGAGCATATCCATGATTGTTTTCTTGAACAGTGTTTAATAGAACTGATGAGGGAACAAGCAATTGTAGATCTGGTCCTGTGTAATGAGACAGAAATAACTAATGACATCATAGTTAGGGATCCTCTTTGAAGGAGTGACCACAGTATGGTTGAAGTTAAAATACAGATGGAGGGTGTGAAGATAAAATCCAATACCAGGGTCTTATGCTTAAACAAAGGAGACTACAATAGAATGAGGGAGGACTTGGCTAAAGTAGACTGGAAACAAAGATCTTATGGTGGGACATTGATGAGCAGTGGATGACTTTCAAAGTGCTCAGCAAAAGTAGTGAAAAGGAAGGACTGTAAGAAAAGGAATAATCTGCCATGGGTGTCTAAGGAAATAAGGGAGGCTATCAAACTGAAAGAGAAGGCATACAAAGTGGCCAAGAAAAGCAGGAAACTAGAAGATTGGGAAAACGTTAAAGCCACAAAAATGAGCTATAAAGAAAAGTAAGATAGAATATGAGAAAGACCAGCACAGAATATAAACACAGATAGCAAAAGTTTCAATAAATACATAAAATGAAAAAGAGTTGCTAAAGGAAATGTTGGTCCTTTCAAGGATAAGAAGGGACATTTAGTTATGGGATATGATGAAATGGGCGAGGCATTGAACAGATATTTTGTATCGGTCTTCATAGTGGACGACATTAATAACTTGCCAGAAATTGACAGAGACGAAGGTGAGGACTTGGAAACAATCATTATTACGGAAGAGTTAGTGTTGGGTAAGCTAATGGCACTAAGGATAGACAAATCTCCTGGCCCTGATGGAACACATCCCAGGGTACTAAAAGAGATGGCGGGAGGAATACCAAGTGCACTGGTAGTAATTTTCCAAAATTTGTCGGAATCTGGGGCAGTTTGGAAAACAGCAAATGTGATGCCACTGCTTAAAAAGGGAGGTAGACAAAAGATTGGGAAATATAGACTGGTTAGCTTAACCTCTGTAGTGGGGAAGATGCTTGAGTCTGTTATCAAGGAAGAAAGAGCAAGGCATCTATATAGAAATTGTCCCGTTGGGCTGACGCAGCATGGGTTCATGAAGAACAGGTCATGCTTAACAAATCTTTTGGAATTCTCTGAAGACATAATAAGCAAGGTGGGCAACAGGGACCCAGTGGATGTGATATACGTAGATTTCCAAAATGTCTTCAACAAGGTGTCACACAAGAGTCTGCTGCATCAGATAAAAATGCATGGTGTTAGGGGTAAAGTATTGGCATGGATAGAGGATTGGTTGACTAACATAAAGCAAAGAGTGGGAGTAAATGAGTGCTCTTCTGGCTGGCAATCAGTAACTAGTGGTATGGCTCAGGGATCATTGTTGGGACTGCAATTATTCACATCTTACATTGATGATTTGGCATTGGGGACCACGAGTAGTGTGTCAAAGTTTGCAGATGACACTAAGTTGAGTGGCAGAGCAAAGTGTGTAGAGGATTGTGAAACTTTGCAGAGGAACATAAGTACTTTACGTGAGTGGTCAAAAGTCTGGCAGATGGAGTAAAATGTTTATAAATGTCAAGTCATCCATTTTGGAGTAACATTAAAAAGGACAATTACTTGAATGGTGAAAAGTTGTAGCATGCTGCTATGCAGAGGGATCTATGTATCCTTGTGCATGAATCACAGAGACTTGATCTGCACATACAAAATGTAATTAGGAAGGCAAATGGAAATTTGTCCTTCATTGCCAAAGGGATTGAGTTTAAAAGCAGGGAGGTTATGTTGCAGCTACACAGGCTGGTGAGGCCACACCTGGAGTACTGCTTACAGTTTTGGTCTCCTTACTTGAGAAAGGATGTACTGGCACTAGAGGGAACGCAGAGGGGGTTCCCTAGGTTGATTCCGGAGTTGAGGGGGTTGGCTTATGAGGAGAGACTGAGTAGACTGGGATTATATTCATTGGAATTCAGAAGAATGAGGGGGATCTTATAGAAACATATAATATTATGAAGGGACTAAACAAGATAGAGGTAGAGAGGATGTTTCTACTGCTAGGTGAAACTAGGACAAGAGGGCATAGCCTCAAGATTAGAGGGAGCAGATTTAGGACTGAATTGAGAAGGAACTTCTTCATTCAGAGGGTTGTACATATATGAAATTCCCTGCCCAGTGAAGTAGTTGACACTACTTCAGTAAACATGTTTAAAGCTAAGATAGACTTTTTTTAACAATAAAGAAGTTAAGGGATACAGTGAGAGTGCAGGTAAGTGGAGCTGGGTCCACGAGAAGATCAGCCATGATCTTATTGAATGGTGGAGCAGGCTCGAAGAGCCAGATAGCCTACTCCTGCTCCTAGTTCTTATGTAAGAATCCCTACAGGGTGGAAGCAGGCCATTCCGCCCATTGAGTCCACACCAACCTTTCAAAGAGCATCCCACCCAGACCCAACACCTACCCTATCCCTGTAATTTCCATGGCCAATCCAACTAATCTGCACATCCCTGGACACTATGGGCACTTTTGCATGACCAATCCACCTAATCTGCATATCTTTGGACTGTGGGAGGAAATTGGTGCACCTGGAAGCCCATACAGACTCAAGAAGAATGTACAACTTCCTCATAGACAGTCATACTGAGGCTGGAATCAAAACCAGGTCCTTGGTGCTGTGAGGCAGCAGTGCTAACCACTGAGCGACCATGTTTGCAATGTCCTGCGAAAAGAGCCTTAGTGAATAGCTGCAGGGGAATTTATAGTTCATGTTCAGTGTGGTAGCAGTGGAGGGAGTGATGTTTAAGGTGATGTATGAGATGTGGATGATATGGGCTATTTTATTTTGAAGGGTGTTGAGCTATTTCCATGTTGTTGGAGTTGAACTCATCCAGTAACTGGGTCACACACCTGACCTATGCTTTGTTGATGGTGGGCAAACTGTGGGAATTTAGGAAGTGAGTTATTCATCACAAATTTCCTAATCTCTGATCTGCTTTTGTAGTTGCAGCAAAATATATGACTGGTCAGTTTAGTTTCTGGTTAATGGTAACCCCAGGATCTTGATGGTCAAGGATTGAGTAATGATAATACTGTTGAATTTCAAGCAAAGATGGTTAATTTCTGATTTAGGATTAAGATTTTCAATGCAATTCAAATAAAATTGGCCAAACCAATCTAAAAGAGCAAAGTGTTTTAAAAAGAAATGAACAACAAACAGAAATTTATATATCTGTAATCTTTAGCATGTGTTTTATAAATATCATAATGGGATCCAGGTATGGACATGAAAACTACCTTGTCCTGAGTTAGACTCAATCACCACAATGAGATCCTATTAATAGTTCAACTTTGTGTGCCTTCGAAAAGGTACATTAGATACATAGAAACAATTGTAAATGTGCATTTTTACGCACCAATGTAACTAACAAATTGTTATGTGTAGCTTTTCTTAAAACCATTCTTAATTGTTTAAAATTGGGTTACTTTCAGATAGGTAGGAAAGCAAGTTATGAAGAAGATACAAAAGGATTGAACTTTACCAAAAAATGTTAAATGCCCATTTTTTGGAGTTTGATGCAAGTTTTCTTTCCATGAACTCCTGTGAGTTATCACACACCATTCTCTATTGCTCATCTATTTATATATATGTTACACCTTTGTAGAATTGCTGATGTGATTTTGTGTGTGATCAAGCAACGAAAGTACTTGTCACTCAAGTCATAGAGTCATAGAAATGTACAGCACGGAAACAGGTCTTTCGGTCCAACTCGTCCATGCCGACCAGATATCCCAACTTAATTTAGTCCATCTTGCCAGCACCCTGACCATACCCCTCTAAACCCTTCCCAATCAATTACCCATCCAGATGCCTTTTAAATGTTGCAATTGTACTAGCCTCCACCACTTCCTCTGGCAGCTCATTGCATATACATATCATCTTCTGCGTGAAAAAGTAGCCCCTTAGGTCTCTTTTATCTCTTTGCCCTCTCACCCTAAATCTATGCCATCTAATTGGACTTCCCCACCCCAGGGAATAGACTTTGTCTATTTATCCTATTCACTGGGATCTTCCAAGATCTCCACTGCTGCACCAAGTTTAAAGTGCAGCTGTGTGCGAGGTCAATTGCTGCCAGCCATGACTCTCCCTTCATTGTACTTTTAGTTGGTAGGAACTGACAAAGAACAGCTTCTGAGGGCACATAGGTGGCCTGGATAGCTCTTCATTGGAAATGTAATCTCACATCCATAAATGTATTGCTATTTTACATTGTTCCCTGTCTAATTGA
Organism: Chiloscyllium punctatum; assembly: GCF_047496795.1. Classification (NCBI taxonomy): domain Eukaryota; kingdom Metazoa; phylum Chordata; class Chondrichthyes; order Orectolobiformes; family Hemiscylliidae; genus Chiloscyllium; species Chiloscyllium punctatum. The sequence continues at coordinate 28,974,320 of NC_092782.1, forward strand.
CTATCATTGTAACTGCAGCTCCATCGCCCTTAGCACCATACCATGTTAGAATGTTGTTTAAGGGAGTGTTAATCTTTCCCTAAAGCCAACATAGCATCACATCTTGTTATTGTTCAATGTGGGAGCATCACGTGTTGGAAGCCTTCAACCAGTTTAAAATGTTAACTTTCACTAAACAATAGGAAAAGCAAAGAAAAGAATAAACAAATGAAAGGCTGAATTTGCTTTTGGGAACAAAGAAGAGCTGATTGCCTTTCAAGAAAATCCAATTTATAGACAAGGTATGACCACTTTACCCAAGTCAGATCCATTGGAAATGGATATCAAATAAACCCAGTCACTCTCGCTTCTGATGCTGTCATGTTAAAGGTGATGTTCCTCCTGCTCAATCTCCTCATTGTCCTTTTTGGAAATCTGTTTTGTGCTCTCCCAGCTCATCAGTGTCCATACCACCTTCTCATCTCCTGAATCAGTTGTGTAAAGCATCGTATATATGGAGTGTCCAGCACATTTTTGTTTGGATTCTCCATACTGGATCGCACTAGACCGATCCAAATAGAGGAACCTCATCTTCAGGAGATCCATTGTCTACTTCACAGTGGTTCTGGTTGAAGAATGGGCTGCATTGCATTGATGCTTGAACTCAGTGAGGGTGTTGTGGAATGGCGTCATCAGCTCTGGTCATAGACAGTAGCCCTTGTCTGCAGATACTCATCTTTGTAAGGCATCCAGCCTTTGAAACAAAGCAGGAGTTTGACATCATTCCAGAATATAAACATCATGGTAGCTCACAAAGTACCAAACGCAGATTGCTACATTATGGCACCAATGATCATAAATAATTTTGACATTAACGGAATGGAACATTTTTCTATTGATGAAAGTTAGCAGTTTACAACATGGTGCATTCAATGCAACATGTGTACAGTCTCTGTTGTGCCATGTAACTGGAGGAGCCAGCTATGTTGACATCATTTATTTCTCAGACTGCAGCAGCGAACTCCTCATGGGGAATGCGATGATATAGTGTGATCTGACACAAATCGCATCCTTAACAGATTTCTGAGTCAAGGGTTGTGCAATGCCTCAAAGGTCTCCAATGGATCCTTGGAAGCAGCCAGTTACACAAAAATTAAATGTAGCTGATTTCTTGATGGCCATTGTGATAAGATAGTCACCCACCCCTTCCGTCCACAAGTCCCACTCCGACAAATGAACCATTCTGTGATGGTGTCTCATGACATGCATAGACTGTGGTGATGCTGCACCTCATTCAACTGGAGGAACTGACATTGAGGACAAAAGGCTCTGCGCCTCTCCATCTTGATGCTCTCTCAAACCTCTATACTCCTTTTGTCCCTGCACTCCTTATCAATCTCATCAGCACTGAGTTTACTGATCCATGGGTCTATCCCTTAGGCATGTCAAACATTCGTGGGTGGCACGGTGGCACAGTGGTTAGCACTGCTGCCTCACAGCGCCAGAGAGCTGGGTTCAATTCCTGCCTCAGGCGACTGACTGTGTGGAGTTTGCACATTCTCCCCGTGTCTGCGTGGGTTTCCTCTGGGTGCTCCGGTTTCCTCCCACACTCCAAAGATGTGCAGGTTAGGTGAATTGGCCATGCTAAATTGCCCGTAGTGTTCGGTTAGGGCTATGGGTGGGCTGCGCTTCGGCGGGGCGGTGTGGACTTGTTGGGCCGAAGGGCCTGTTTCCACACTGTAAGTAATCTAATCTAATTATGTTGCTTTGCTTCCCCTGTTGAAATCAAATGCTTATGACCGTTAATGACCCAATTTCCCACTGTAACCCATTGTCGTCTAGTGTATGATTCCTTCCCGCTCTTATATGTTGAATTGATCATGTCACAATATTGTTCCCTCTCTATCCTAGCATACTGCTTTTGATTCCTACACATCAATTTCCAAAGTTTCTCTACCACAGTAGTGGTCCTTGATAACTCACATTGACTTTCAGTGGACAGATTCCGATACAGGATGTGGTTCAGCCTACATTGAGGCCAAGAGTCTGACACAAGAGATATTTGCACCAAACCCTGACTGATTTCTGTATAATTCCTTGACTGATGTGCTGTGACTCCCCAGATTGGTTGCACTGAATCTGCGGTGCTGACCATGACCTACTCCCTCACTACACTTTGGAGCACCTTTCATTATAGTGACGCTGCCAAACATTGCATGCAGTAACAAGCTGCAAAACGGAGCACATCTCAGGATGTGTTCCCTTATTGCGCATTCATTTTGTGCCTTTTTGGATGCTCAAAGCATTTCTGCCTCGCCTTTTTGTATTTTGCGCCCTCACTGTAGAGGTATGGACCCCAACCCCATCTGCCCAAGTGGCTGACTGACTGTGTTTAAGCCCTTGTACTGGAATCCTTTGACTGAAGGCTGTTCAGCATGATCTGATTATGGCTGCTCCCCTTAGGTTTTGAGACATGGCTTTTAGGTTGAAGCACCCAGTATGTTTGCCATGTAATCTGCTAATAGAGGATGTTGCAACTTTGACATAAGTTGATGGTGTACAGCAACCACCCCCTTGATCTATTATTTCTGACAATTATGACAAGTTGACTGGCATTGTGACTACACTAAAAGTCAAGACAAGACAGAAGTACTGTCGCCCTCTAAGCTCCGATAGAGGGCGCAAAGTACAAAAAGACAAGGCAGACAGGCTTTGAACATCGAAAAAGGTGCAAAGTGAGTGAGTATTAAGATAACAAGTCCTGAGATACACCCTGCCCTGTTGTAGAACATGGGTGCATGCACTGTTTGGCAGCATGACTATTCTGAAAGATGCTCCAAAGTGTAACTTTGAAGTGGAGAACAGTATTGTAAATGGATTGAAGATGTGCCATGATAAATGTGGCGAGGTTTACGTGTTTGATTCCAACTTCCATGGACGGGGGATGCTGTCAGTCAATACCCATGAAGGATGTCCTGGCGACTTCTGCCCAAGGCTCCGAGGAGCAAGCAGGAGATGCAGTCACTAAGTAGCCATCCTGAAGTGCCACCATCTGGTTTCTCCACAGCATGTAGGAGAGTAGGAGAATGCACATCAATGAGACAAGATTTGCTACTAATATCTTGAAAATGCATCCAAATATGCCTTTTCTCTATGACTAGTAAAATTCTTATCTCACTTTTCAAAACCTACTTGCAGATTTGGAGGCTTTTTTGTCTTGACACCAAGAATCTCATTTTTCTCGATCACCATGTATTTTCCCAACTGACTCATCACTGCCCATATCGTTCAGGGGCTAGAAATGTTCCACCCGAGGCTCTGCAATGTGATATTGAGTGGTTAAATGAATGGGCAGGAAATTAATAAATGGTGTACAATGTGGTGAAATGTCAAGTTACCCAATTTGGCAGGATGGATAAAAAAAAAGAGTATTATTTAAGTGGACTGGACAATGCTGCAATACTGAGGAATCTAGGCTTCCGTGAAATTGAATTACAAAGCTGTTAAAATGCAGGCACAGCAAGCAATTAAGAAGACAGAAGGAAGGTTGACCTTTGTTGTGAGGAGGATTGAGTGGAAAGATAAGGCAGATTTGTTAGCTGTAAGACTATACCTGAAACACTACATACAGGTTTAGTCTCCTTACTTAAGGAAGGATACATTGTGTTGGAGACAGTTCAGTGAATGTTCATTTGGCTGATTCCTGGGATGAAATTATTATCTTATGAAGAAAGATTGATTTGGTTCCATCTATATTTATAGGCATTTAGGAGAATGAGATATATTTTTGACAAGTATAGGATTCTGAGGGGTTTTCTCCTCAGAGGGGAATCCAGAACTCAGAGGAAACAACATCAAATGTCACTCCCTTAGGATTTTCATTTCTCAGAGGGTCATTTATGTACAGAATTCTTGAGCTTAGACAGCAATGAAGCCTGGTTCTTTGAGGGTATTCAAGGTTACATTAGACAGATTCTTGCACTGCATGATTTTGTAAACCTCTATGAGGTCAGCTTCTAAGGCTCCAGGGAAGACAACACCAGCCTATTCAGCTCCTCCCAATAGCTCAAACTCTCCAGGCCCGGCAATATCCTTGTAAATCTTTTATGAACCCTCTCAAGTTTGACAACATCTTTCCTGTTGAAGAGCAACCAGAATTGGGTGCAGAATTCTGAAAGTGGCCTCACAAATGTCCTGTACAGCCATAACATGACATCCCAACTCCTATACTCAATGTTCTGACCAATGAAGACAAGTTTGCCAAATGCCTTCTTTACCACTCTGTCTACCTGTGACTCCACTTTCAAGGAACTATGCACCTGCTACCTTTGGTCTCTTTGTTTGACAACACTCCCCAGGGGCCTACTATTCAGTGTATATATCCAACCATCCATATCATAGCATTTCATCACCTCCAGTACAGTGCCACCACCAAGCACATCTAGTCTTCCTCTCGGCATTCCAAATAGAGCACTCCTTCAGTAGGATCATGGGCTAGGATTTTAACACTTCTAATTCCTTCTCTCCATCCTTTGATACAAGTGCCGGAGACATGACAAGTGCCTTTTTACCTCCTGCCTTCCACTATTCAGGTGTTAAAACACTATATATGACTTTCTATTTGATCATTTGTCTTCACTTATGATGTTATTTTAGCCTTCAAAATTGCAGGAAATGATGGAGTGCGCTCAAAAATGTTTGAATATCCAACTTCATTTTGCTAAGTCAAAATATACCACAACATATAAATACCGTATATACTCGAGTAATAGTCACATTTTTTTGACTACTTTTTAAGTTAAATTTATGAGGTCAACTATTACATGGATACTACTTTCGAGGAGCTGAAATTCATGCTGCCAAAATTCATACCGTATCATTAGCAGAAGCCCAAGTGATGTTGAAAGGAGAAAAAAAATGAATTATGATAATTCTGAAAACCCAGAGTGGAATTGCAACAGCCAGTGGACTGGAAGACCAGGAGTGGATTGGAAAAACCGGCAGACTGGAAAGCTGGAGCGAGACGTGTTGGCCGGCACACTGACTCACAAATGTTGATCTGTTATCTGTGAAGAACTAGGGTCAACTTTTACATGAGATATGTGGAAAATTCCAGGTTATTTGGCCAAAAATAGGGGGCTGACTTTTACATGAGATCAACTATTACGTAAATAACAGCTTAGCACCAAGAATAAATAATTTGAGATGTGAAGCAAGTAAAGTGGTCAGCTGAATATTGATCAGAGTTTTCTTGTTCCTGCCCACTGATTGCAACAACAAAGTTTCTACAACAGACCTCTTATACATTAACTGTTTTACTGACAATGGATTATAGACCAATTAGAATTTGTCTTGAACCAATATTATCCATTTACATTCTCAACCATTTATTTGAAAAAATCCCAGCCTGGTATTGTCAATCCTCTTTTAATTTCCTTCAATGACGTTCTATCAGTCGAGAATGCTTGGAGCAGTCCCTGATCCTCTAAAGTTCATTGGCCTCGGCTGTGATGGCATTCTTCCAAATGAGTTTGTGTCTGATTGTAAGTAGTAAAAGCTCATTAATTCTCAAGGCCTGCGAATCCATTTCAAACACAAATGTTTCATCCCTGAATGCTATGGCTTTGTTCAATTTAATAGCACTGTCTGGATAAACACAGCTACTATACTACAGTCCAGCATGTTTTTAACAAAAACCTGAAGTTGTCTCATCTAGCTGTCCTCAGTCAGCATGGCTTGACAGTAATCAAGTTAACTATTGCATAATGTTACTTTTTTTTTGTGAAAGCATTTTACTTCATTGCGTATTCAACTCTACTGTGGATAGAGTAAAGGCAGATAACTTTGCAGACACGTTTCATCCACAAGTGAGCTTTGGATCACTTTCTGTTTTAATTTCCTGGGTGGAATTCCTAAAGAAGAGCTAATGCTCGAAATGTTGACTCTCCTGTTCCTCGGACGCTGCCTCACCGGCTGTGCTTTTCCAGCACCACAGTTTTTGGCTCTGATCTCCAGCATCTGCAGTCCTCACTTTCTCCTCCTGGAATTTTAAAGGGGTCAGAGTGATATGGATTGTGTGAGTTTTATGCTTTCCACAAAAGGTGTGGTACATTTCTTGCTAAGCAGCAGAGAGTTACCAGTTGATGGTCAGTACTGCTTGTTAAACGCCTTGTTAATACCAGAACTCACCTAATTAAAATTCCCACCTTACTCCCATCTTACCAAACTTGCCAAACAAGCTTGATGTTAGGAAAGGTCAACAAGGAAATACGAGCAATTACCTAGTGGAATTGGTGGCTTGTTCTGAGCAACCTCCATGTTGCTTGCTACCAAAACACAGACGTTTAACTTCCAAAATCACAGGAGCCAGGTGTACAAGCCCCTAGTCCATCAACATTGACAGCTGACACCTGGCTCACCCCAGCATCCTGGCACCTCTCTGATACACTGGTAGCGTGCTCTGACTGAGTCCCTTTCACCACGCCACTGCCACTGAATGACTGTCATCTCTCTTCGATGCCAACTCACCTCCTCTGATGCCTTCACCACTCTGAGTCCTTGCTGGACCTCACCAATGCAGATGCCGTCAATGCTGCTGGGTACAACACTGGCCCAAACTCACTTTGTCACTGCCACGTGTCTGATTCGGGTCCACCTCGCTGATTCAGCCACAGCTCACACTGGGCCCAAACCTCCCTCTGACACCACCTCAACGAATCTGCGCTGGATGCAGTTATGGCTGAGAAGCCAAACTCACTTTAACTACAGCAGCTGTAACATGAGTATTGGGCCTTCAAACTAACTTTCTTACTTTATTTTTATAAATTATCTGGGAAAAATATTGTGGTCTACTTCTCCACTGTTTTGCAAATTCTCCCATCCACTTTTCTAGAGCCTTAATCATCTGCTGTCTACTGAGAATGATCCCTTTCTTACCTGTCTTCACTTCCCTTTCTTACCACTACCCAGCAGTCTTCCAGCCCTGCTGCCCTCAATATCCCAAGCTGATCTGCCCACAAATCCAAATGATATCTTCGTGGTGGGTGATGCTCATGGCACACCTCAGTATTAACCCTTTCAAACCAATATACAACAACAAACTGCCATCAGCAAGCCGATGCTTGTTCTTAATGCTCCCAGGAGTCATGAAAAATTCTGTCCAAATGAATTGTGAAAAGATTAGGATTTTACTGTGGGAGAAATTCAGCTGTTAAACATTTTCCAGCTTTTCCAAATCTGATTGAAGAATATGGCAATTTTCTGAGGTTCGAGACAAAGTCTCCTCAATTTTCGTCTTTCTGGCTCCACCCAAAATTAGATTAACACAATTTCTATCTATTAGTGATGTTGTTTGTCATTGCAATTTTCAAAGGAGATTCCTGAAGATGACAGACAATTGTTTTTCAATATCAGTTTTGCTTTCTAAACGTTTTGTACTCCTGAAGTAGGTTCATTCCTAATTTGGGAAGGGAAAAGTCACGCGTTATTATACAATTAGCTTGAGGAATGCAGGAATGAATGCCAATGCAAATTACATTACTGCAATATATTCATAAATTCTATGATAAATATAGGCCAGTGACTCCTCAACTAATAATTCAAGTATCACTAGAGACTTTAATTTCAGTGCTCTTGTTTTTTTATTGCAAGCAAGCTGAAGGGTTCTTGATTCAGCAAATACATAGTCAGTTGGGAAGGGAGACCTCAGTGTTCTGCTGTGAGTTATCTATTTCCTTTTAGCTTAAATGAGAACGGATCAATCTAGGTATGCAAATCATGCTCTCCATGTAAATATGCCGACTACCATTACAGTAATTGATAGACAATTCTTACAAAATCACGAGTTGCTTTTAATCACCATCTTAATTTGGCTCTGAATGAAGGGGACATTGCCGTGGAAGAAAAGGGACTTCCATGTTTACAGTGCCTTTCACGACCTCAATGCTCCACAATGAATTAAGCATTTTTGCTTAATTACAACTAATTAAGCATTTTTGAAGTATAGTCAATTTATAATGAGGGAAATCATACATTCAAGTAGCACACAGCCCGTTCCCATAAACAATTATGGTACAATGATCAGATAATCTGTTTTTGCAATGTTTATTGAGTGATAAATATTGGATAACCTCCCTGCTGTTCATCAACATAATGCCACAAGAACTTCGCCATCCATTTGTGAGGAAAATGTTGTTTAATGTTCTACCTGTAAGCCAATGCCTCTGGTAGATCAGTATCAAGCTAGATGTATCAAGTGGAATGAGTGCGACAACAGTTGAAGTTGGACTGTGCTTTATTGAAACCTTATTCTGTTCCAAATTTGTCTTTTTCTAAGTCTTATTTTATTCCCAAAGCTATTAAAACAGTTGGAACAATGGATTAATTGATTTCCTTATTCCATTCCTACATTGGCCATGACATAATTTGATCTTAAAAGTGAGTTGAGAGTGCATGAGTTATATATATATATATATATTCAACTACATATAGCACTGTATTGGAAATAAAATGTCCAGGCTCTTTAAATTAAGAAATTAAGTCTTTCGTTTATTGCAAAAAAAACCCCTGCTCAACCAAAGGTACAAAAATTTTATAAATAGATTTAAGATGTGTCGAAACACCCTTCTTGAAAAATAATACATAGACAGACATACATATCAAGTTAAAAAGAACCCCATAAAACTGCAAATTATTATCTCAAATCAACTTTGGCCAAGCTTGTCAGCAGCCAAAGTCACTTTCTATAGAATCTATCAGTATTGGAGTTTCTCACTGGACCAATTTACAGTTGGTTGAATTCTTTTATCTTTAATGATCGTGATGTAGAATCAGGCTTTTCCTTCAAGAACTCTTCACGAGCAGTGATGGGCTCCTCATGTGGGTTCAAGTCACAAACGTTGGTGAATGGGCTTTCAGAGAAAGAGGGGGAGGAAAGAGGCTTGTTTCCCCTGTACAGCATCGATGGAGAAGAAGCTGTGCTAATGTTTTGAGTCCATTTAATTTCTTCAGAACTGCCAAACCTGCTGAGTTTTTCCAGTAATGTCTGCTTTTGTTTGAAAGGATACTGATTTCAGTAGCAACTATGTTGTGTTTGCAAAGAACATAACCTGCTTGAAAAACTCAGCAGGTCTGGCAGTTCTGAAGAAAATCAATGGACTCGAAATGTAAGCTCGGCTTCTTCTCCACAGATGCTGCCAGACCTGCCAAGTTTTTCCAGTCATTCCTGTTTTTGTTTCTGATTTCCAGCATCTGCAATTCTTTCAGTTTTTTTTCGCCCAGTATCCTTTGATTTGGAAAACATTACTTTCATTATGTTCAAGATAATTACATGTCCATATTTTCATATTAGCTAACATATTTATTTAAATCATATTGTTAAACTGGACACATACAAATGCAAATTGCCATGCTAACCTTTAAAAGAAATGATTGGAAATAGCCAAAAGAAGTTTGATGCTGTGAGCAGAACTAGATGTTTGAAATAAGGAGTGGATATGAATAAATTACGATAGAATATTGCCTGATTCAACAGCAGGTTTTGTAAATAAGAAACGTGTGTGTGGTTTGTAAATGAGCAGGGTCAGTGGAAATTGTTAAATGTTCACACGATTTGCAGGGATTTTGTTGAACACAGAACATTTCTTACATACTGAATTATATTTATTGAACAATAAAAACATTGTCAGCATATGTTTTCGATAATAAGACCGAATGAAAAGCATTAATTTAAACCTGAGACACTTTTATGAAGTAATTCCCTCCCTTAGCAAAATACCAAATTTACAATTAAGAAATGGAAAGATTGGTGCAGTGGCAGCAGATGGAAGTTTTGATGGCAAAACTGTGCTTTCTGAAATAAAATAAAATTTCATGATGTTCTAAGATGATGATACTTTTCTGGTGCAGGAATCTATAAATGTTATTTATGTTCGTAGTTGTGCCAAATGAAATAAGTAAGACATCAAAATTTTTGTGTGAAGCCCAGGGATTTTTAGGTTTAAATTAACAAAGAATTGATTTTTAAAAGAAATTATTTTAGAATCTGTCAAAATACAGACGTTCCTTCAAATAATGGAGTGTAGTTTATCCAAGCAGAATACAGTGAAAACCATAGTTTGGAAGTTATATATTTTTTATGTATAGTAATGTAACATTTGTTTTAGAAGTATTTCTAGATTAACTGAATTTAGTGAATAGTACATGAATATTTGCCATAAAAAATGAAAATTAATATCAGTGAAAAATGTTGCATGAGGTCATCAACTGCAAATATAAAAAAAAATCAAAATAGTAAATTGACAAAAAATTGTAGGAAAAATGCATATGGAGCTATTGACTTCATTAATAAGAGGATAAAGTGTAACAGCAAGAGAGTTATTCTACTTTTCATGTTACACCTGAGCTGACATTCTGTGCTAAATTCTGGGTGAGGAAGAATATCAAGACTTTGGAGAAGATTTAGGGATGGAGTGGAAAGCATTCTTGATTGAAATTCAAAATGCTTAATACAGTGGGAATCCACAGCTTCTCTTTCCTTGATCAAATCTTCCCTACACTTACGCCTCAGAGAAGCTAATCCTTGGGTACTTGTGGCATGAATGCCTTTTTTCATGGCTGTGAAGAAGTGGAGACTTCATAGAATGATAATAGGCATGTAGGTTTTCAGTTACATAGAGAGACCTGAAAAGTATTATTTTCCTTAGAGTAACGAAGGTCAAAAACAGTTTTAAAATCCTGAATAGTCTAGAAAGAGTAAATATTTCTATTGGGACAAGGTTAACAATCAGAAGGAAGAGACTTAAAGTGATTGGTAAACAAATAAAAGTGAAGTGACCATAGTCCTGCTGAGGTGCTCTCTCATTAGGAGGAGATGACTGGTGAGATTTTACTGGAGGTTCACCACACGTCACCCAAGGGCGAGATTGAGAAGGAAACTCATTCATTATGAAAATGAAGGAATTGGTGTACCCCTTTGTCATCCTCCCTCTCACCATATCCCTCAATTCCTTTATCGTTCAAAAAAAAAGTCTATCTTGGCTTTAAAAATGTTTACTGAAGTTGCATCAACAACTTCACTGGACAAGGAATTCTAATTCCAATTGAGAAGTTCCTTCTCAAGTCAATCCTAAATCTGCTCCCTCTAACCTTGAGGCTATGCCCTTTTGTCCGAGTTTCACCTGCCTCTCTACTTTTATCTTATCTATTCTCTTCATAATTTAATATGTTTCTATAAGATCCCCCTCATCTCTGAATTCCAACAAATGTAATCCCAGTCTACTCAGTCTCTCCTCAAAAGCCAATCCCCTCAACTCTGGAAACAACCTAGTGAACCTCCTCTACATCCCATCTAGTACATTCTTTCTCAAGTAAGGCGATCAAAACTGTATGCAGTACTCCAGCTATGGCCTTACCAGCACCTTGTACAGCTGCATCATAACATCCCTACTTTTAAACTCAATTCCTTTGGAAATAAAGGACAAAATTCCATTTGTCTAACAAATTATTTGGGGCGTGGAATGGCCTGCTTGTAACAGTAATAGACTTGTCAACTTTAAGGATATTTAAATAGTCACTAAATAGAAATATGAATGAAAATGGAATGGTGTAGGTTGGATGGGCAGCAGATTGGTTTCACAGGTTGGCGCAACATCAAGGGCCGAAGGGCCTGTATTGCGCTGTAATGTTCTATGTTCTGTGCTCCACTTGATGTACCTGCAGACCAATTTTCTGTGATTCATGCACAAGGACACACAGGTCCCTCTGCATAGCAGCACGCTGCAATTTTTTCCATTCAATAATAACTCTTTTTACTGTTACTTCTACCAAAATTGATGACTTCCCATTTATTAACATTGTATTCCATCTGCCAGACCTTTGCTCACTCACATAAAGTATTTATATTCCTCTGCAAAGTTTCAGAGTCCTCTGCACATTTTGCTTTGCCACTCATCTTAGTGTCATCTGCAAACTTTGACACACTACACGTGGTCCCCAACACTAAATCATTGATGTAAGTTGTGAAGAATTGTGGTCCCAACACTGATCCCTGAGTCATACCAGTAGTACATGAAGTTCCCAACTCCAAATCATATATAGGGCAGTACCTTGCCCATAAAACCACAAGTTCTTATCTAACATAGCAGCATCCTGTGAGGTTCCTTGATCAGGGCCTTCTGGAAATCTAACTTGATCAAAACACTGATTCTCCTTTTTCGAACTTGCTCATTACCTCCTCAAAGAATTCTAACAGGTTTGTCAGATGTCACCTCCCCTTGACAAAGCTATGCTTGCTGACCTTATTGTGCCATGCATTTCCAAGTACTCCAGATTGTAAAATCTTACCAACAACCAAGGTCAGGCCAGCAGGTCTATAGTTTCTTCTGCTTCCCTTCCTTCTTAAATAGGAGTGCAACATTAATCATTTTCCAGTCCTCTGCAACCCTCCCTGATTTCAATGATTCCTGAAGGATCATCACCAATACCTCTTCAATCCCCTTAGCTACCTCCTTCAGAACTCTGGCATGTAGCTCATCCTGCCTGGTTGATTTATCCACCTTCAGATGGTTAGCATTCCAAGCACCTTCTCCTTCATGTTAGCCACTACAATTATCTCTGGTCCTGACTGTCTTGACATTTGGTTTGCTGCTGGTATCTTTCACCATGAAGACTCATATCAAGTACCTCTTCAGTTCCTCTGCCATTCCTTTGTTCGCCATCACCACTGAGATTCCAGTCTCATTTTCCAATTGTCCAAAGTCCACTCTTGCCTCTCTCTTACCTTTTATATATCTTAAAAAAACTTTTGCAATTTTGTTTCATACAGGCTAGCTTACCTTCATATTTTATCTTCTCCACCGCGTCCACCTCACTGCTTTTTTAGTTTTCCTCTGCTGGTTTTTTAAAGGTTTCATATTCCTCTGACTCTACAAAGTTTTATGCTTTTCTTTTGCCTTTATGCTGTCCCTGATTTCCCTCGTCAGCCATACTTGCCTTGTTTTCCTGTTAGTATGGGGAGGAAGTAGATAGAAGCCTCAAGAGAGAATTGGGAAAGTCCTCAAAAGAAAATGCATTATAGGACTGCAGAGAAAAATTAGGGTTGTGGGATTATTTGGGTAATTCTACAAGGAAGCAGCACAGAATGATAAATGAATGTACTTATCCTGTGCTGTATCATTCTACGGTTCTTCGAAAGGGGTATCAGAAATATAGCATGTTGTAGCATTATCTTTTCTACTTCTGCAAACTGAGTTTGAAACCAACCCAGACTGCTGCAATGAAAGTGACTAAGTCAATTAACTTGGAATGTGTTTTAAACAGGTATTAACCCAAAAGGTCCAAGCTTTAAAGTTTCCCTCAAAGGCCCAAAGACTGACATTTTCCTTCACTTCTTACATTTACAAACTTTGAAGGCTATTAAAGAAATTACATGAGAAAAGTATTGCAGGAATTGTGGCTATACATTGTCTTTTTTTTGCAAATTAACTAAAACTTTATAGGGAAGAAATACCTCAGCCTTTGACTAAGGAAGGTGGAGTGAAACCGTTTTCTTATTTTCACCTCCAAGATAGGCTGCAACAAACATTTTATGTTCATCTAATATGAGGCAATACCTTTCTCTAATACAAATATAGTTACCCAATGTCTATTTATCAGTTTGAATCTAATTATAAGGTTTGGTTCTTGAGATGAAGAAAGAGCAAACGAGGAAAGTAAGAAAGGATATGATGTCAAGCACTCACATACAGGTAAAAAGTAAGACAGATCGGGCTCAGGAAGGAAGGAAGATAAATGAATATATCATTTAAAATCATGTGGGTGTTCTGGGAAGTGTGAGGATTTAAACTAGAACCATGATTGTTTCAGTGATATCTTGTATCCTTAGCAGTAGCAATTATTCTTTTATTTCTCAGTGTTCAATATTTTGTTTTTTAATCAGCTTTGTGTCTGGGCACTTTTCCTTGAGAGATTGAGAAAGAGAGCTTCCCTATCTTATTGCAAAACAATTCCATCTCTCCTGCTCTGCCAAAAACATCTCCCTTAAATAGTTTGGTTTGCATCTTCCAATGTCCAGGTGTCTGTTTCCAAGCTTAATAATTGTTGTTGCTGTCTTTCATTTCCAGTATGTCACCTGACAAAGGAGTTTTAAAAGTTTGTGATTTTAAATAAACCTGTTGGATCATAATCTGTTGTCATGTGATTTCTGACATTATCCATCTCATTCCAACACCGGGACCTCCAGATCAGATCTCTAATGCATAAAGCTTATCGTAAAGGTGTAAATCAAAATCAGACTTAACAGTTTATTCACATCTAACTGGGTTTCACTTCGTTTTGATAAATTGTTAATTTCAGTTCAGACAAGTTTGATTATTCTACCCTGGCTTCACAAAGCGTGGTTCGCACTTGACATTTTCATGTGGAGGTGCTGGTGTTGGACTGGGGTGGACAATTATATTTGGAAGTACTAGCTTTTGGAGCTCTGAAGGCTAATACTTCCAAATAAGCCTGTTGGACTGTAACCTGATGTTGTGTGATTTTTACCTTTGCCACTTTAAGTCAGTGTTTTTTCCTTTTTCTAAAAGAAAAGTCCATTTAGGTTGCACCTATTAAAAGCAGATAATGAAATTTGGAATTCAACAGTTTATCAATATTGTGACATTAGAAATTACTGCTGGGACTCAGTAGGCAAAGGTTCAGTGTATTCACGTAACATTCCTTTGTGGATCAAAATATCAGATAGAAGAATATCATTGAGCAAGTTGAAAGCACTTGCTCGCTAACAGTGTCCTGAAAACATATTTTTAATACAATGCACCAGTTACTTGTAACTATTCTCACGTCTATAGTAAGGTCATTACAGTTGAGAAAAAATTATAATTATCTTCCTTAAAATCTATGGCTGAGAAACACATCTATCAATAAGTTACAAAAGAAAACAACTATTACATATGTCGTTAGGTGTTTACTCCATTTTGAGCCACCTTCTCTTCTCTTCTCACAATATTGTTGTGGTGTTCTTTCAGAATCAATATAGAATAGTAATCTGTTATCTTTTGTAAAAAGGTAAAAACAATGACTGCAGATGCTGGAAACCAGATTCTGGATTAGTGGTGCTGGAAGAGCACAGCAGTTCAGGCAGCATCCAAGTAGCTTCGAAATCGACGTTTCGGGCAAAAGCCCTTCATCAGGAATGATGTTATCTTTTGTGTCTGGTAAACACATTATGTTTCAAAAGCAAGTTTGTAAACTGTGAGGTACAGCCTTCAGAATTCAGAAAGAAAATAAGACTGCAAGACTGCAAAGCATAATAAATGCCCATTTGATTTATGAAACCCATATTGTTCACAGATAACATACAATCTGCTCATCATGGACACTGTCCAACTGATTTCATCTTCTGAGAAGAGGTTTTGCAAATATTCTTTTTACCTTCCAGAAAGCTAAGTCAAGAAGATCTACTGGTATGTATCTAAACTCATCACTCGCGTGTAATGAAACCCTTGAGCCTGATAATATGCATCCCACTGAAGGAAGTGGCACCAGAAATATTGGATAATTTGGTGGTCACCTTCAAAGATTTTACAGGCTTTGGAGCAGCTCTTACAGATTGTGGGGTGGCAAGTGTAGCCGCAATATTTAAAATGGAGGGAGCAAAGAAAATGGAGAATTACAAATCAGTTAGTCTAACGTCAGTTGTGGGGAAAGTGCTAGACATTTTTATAAAATATATGATAACAGGAAACTTTGGAAAGCATTAATGGGATTAAACAAGTCAGCATGAGCATATGAAAGGTAATCATGTTTAACTAATCACTAGGGGTTTCTTCGAGCACATATCTAGTAGAATATGTCAAGGAGAATCAGTGTATGTAGTGGACTTGGATTTAAAAAGGGCTTTTGATAAAGTCCTATTAAAGAGACTAGTGTGCAAAGTGAAGCGCACGGGACTAGGGGTAATATTGTGGCATGGATTGAGAATTGGTTGACAGGCTAGAAACAGAGAGTGGACATAAGTTGATCTTAGGCCCTAACAATTCACAATATTTAAATTACTTTGATGAGGTTTAAATGTTTGTTGATGGCACAAAACAAGCTGGGGTTATGAGTTATGAGGAGGGTTCAGAGCAATCTAGACAAGTTCAGTGTGTGAGCAAACACATGATAGATGCAGTACAATGTGGACAAATGCGAAGTTGTGCACTTTGGTCTGAAAAAAAATTACTTGGAGTATTACATAAATGGTGATCTATTGGGAAGTGTGGATGTACAAAGGCATCTGCGTGCTACTTGTACACCAGTCATTGAAAGTAAATAGGCAGGTGCAGCAGGCAATTAGGAAGGCAGATTGTATTTTGGCCTTCATTGCATGAAGACTTGAAGTAAAGCTGTCTTGCTGCATTTATACAGGGCCTTGGTGAGATCACATCTGGGGGAATTGTATATAATTTTGGTCTCACTACCAGCTTGTCTATGCCTCTCACTACCAAAGAGAAGGTGAACTTACCAAAGACGGAGTGCAGTGAAGGTTCACTTAGCTGGTGCCAGGAATGATAGAACTCATCCGAGGACAGATTGGTTGAACTGGACATGCATTCACTAGAGTTTAGAAGAATGAGAGGTAATCTAATTGAAGCAAACAAAGAACAAAAGAGAAGTACAGCTCTGGAACAGACCTTTCGGCCCTCCAAGCTGTGCCAATCATGCCCTAACTAAAGTAAACTAAAAAACAAACCTTCTGGCCTTATATGATCTGTATCCCTCTACTCCCTCCCTATTCATATAACCATCCAGGTGCCTCTTAAATGTCGCCAATGTGACTGCTTTCACCACCTCTTCTTGTAGTGCGGACCAGGCTGCTATCCCACACTACATGGAAAACATCCCTTGCTCATCTCCCTTAAACTTGTGCCCATTTGTAATTGAAACTTTAACTCTGGGAAAAAAAGCCTCTGGCTATCCAGCCTGTCAATGCCTCTCATAATTTTGTGGACCTCTATCAGGTCTCTTCTTAGCTGCTGTCTTTCCAGTGAAAACAATTCTAGTCTTTTTAACCTTTCCCCATAGCCAATGCCCTCAAGAGAATGTAACGTCATGGTGAACCTTCTCTGCATTCTCCCCAAAGTTTCCACATCTTTCTGGTATTTTAGCGACCAAAACTGTACACAATACTTCAGATGCAGCCTAACAAGGATTTTATATAGCTGCAACATGGTTTGCCAACCTTTGTACTCCATGCCCTGGCCGAAGATGGCAAGCATGCCATGCACCTTCTTAATCACCCTGGAATCTTTGTTGCTGCTTTTAGGGAACTGCGGACCTGCTCACCCAAATCCATCTGCATGCTGTTATTCCTAAAGGTTCTACCATTTACTGCATAATTCACACTCAAATTTGACTCTCCAAAATGTATCACCTCTCATACAAAATTCTAACAGGACTAACAGACAACATCCAAGGAGGATATTTTTTGCTGCTTTGGGAGTCAAGAACCAGGTCTCTTCATCTCAGGATATGATTAGGCAATTTTGGAATGAGATGAGGCAACATTTATTCACTTAGAGGATGGTCAATCTGTGGAGGCCAGGTCACTGTGTATATTCAAGAAAGAGATATAAACAGTTTGAATTTTAAAGCCATCAGGGGTATGGAGAGAAAGCAGGAATATGGTACTGTGACAGTAGAATACCCATAACCATATTGAATAATGGAGCAGGCTACATGGACTGAATGACCTACTCCTGCTCATAGTTTCAATGTTTCTATACAACTGCTTACGTCCTCTATATCTTTCAATTAACAGTGTCTTGGGAACACAGTGGGAGTCATTTCCTCCAGTCATTTTATGTAACTGCATTGTAAAAGAAATATGAAGGAATATTTCTTCTGCTCTGTCTCTCATAAAGTCAAAAATGCATTCATACGCCTGTCATTTCTTTACCCATTCATTTTACTATTCTATATTTTTTTGAATACTATTGTCCTTTCTTGTATTTACCACTAGCTAAGACAGTTTGGTGTCCTCAGTAATCTTTCTAGTATGAATGCAGCAAAACTAATTCTTTCCCCAACATGTACATCATTCTAAGCAACTTTCAGTTGCAGTCCAAGAACAGAATGGCACTGCCTTTTGGACCAGCTTGTGATAGAGTAGAAATGTTCTTTCTTTATAATGTTACAAATAACCTTTACCTGACTATTTCTTTCTGTTAGCTTTGAACAAATATAATGAAAATTATAGTGAAGCTCACATTATCATTGTGGTGAGTTCCACTCCTTGGGCAATATTGTGAAATCAAAACTATGAAGGGACATACTTTGGATGGCATATCTAATACAGTCCATTCTGCTATAAAGCGTGTTTCTTCAACACAAACTGACTTAAACACTTTTGCAGAATTTAGACCACTATTAGTAGAACACAAACTTTCCTTGCTTGTATTGGCTTTAACACAATTCTGGCCCCATCAGTTTAGAAGTGATGTCTATTGTGCGATTTTCTTAGAATGCAAGATCATGTGTGAATGGAACTATCGTGTTACATCAGAACCAACACTATTTCTATATCTATCTCATATTTACTATTGACGAAAATCGATTTTATCCCCAATGGGAGGCTACACTCTGTAAAAGCAATTGGGTAGACCTCCCTTGTTGTGTTTGTCACTAAATTGTAAATGAGTTCGAAAGTCTTCCAGTCCGTTTTGGTACATGCCAGAAAGCCAGATGGTGGAGGATAAACCAGAAGCCAACCTTAATATCTAGTTAAGCATTCATTTAAAGAAGCACACATAAACACATACCTCCTCACCCAACACTCACTATTTCAAACTGTTTCGAGGTATAGAAATGAATCATTTGTTATGCCAAAAAACAAACACAATTAATTAAAATTAATCAAAAGAGAAAATGCTGGAAAATCTCAGCAGGGCTGGCAGTATCTGTAAGGAGAGAAAAGAGCTGACGTTTTAAGTCTAACTGACCCTTTGTCAAAGCTTTACAGATGCTGCCAGACCTGCCTAGGTTTTCTAGCATTTTCTCTTTTAGTTTCAGATTCCAGCATCCATAGTAATTTGCTTTTAATTAAAATTAACATTCAATGAACAAATTTGTTCATTAAGTAAGTATTCATGGGAAAACATCTAAATAGAACCTTAGGCGGCAGTTTGCATAGCCCACTAACATTAGTTTCAAGTTTAGTGATATACCAACCTCAAAAAGTACCATATTGTTTATATTATACCTGTCTGTAATAAAATTGCTGGGTATTGTTAGTCATACATGATGTGTAATGCCACAGTTTGGGAACATTGATTATTGTGATTTCCTTGATGTTATAGAGTCGTAGAGTCATACAGCACGGAAACAGACCCTTCAGTCCAACCAGTCCACGCCGAGCATAATCCTAAACTAAGCTAGTCCCATCTGCCTGCTTCTGGCTCACATCCTTCCAAATCTTTCCTATTCATGTATTTATTTAAACATCTTTTAAATGTTGTAATTGTGCCGACATCCAATGCTCTACTGTCTAACTAAATCCAGCTGATAACTAATAGTATTATATTTGAGACATTGCTGTCAGAAACAGCAAGGAAGATTTTGAACTGATAAAGAAAATACATACTTATTTAAAATATTTCCAATGTTAAGTGTTAACATTTCTCTTACAGTTCTTCTGAGTGTTCACTAAAGTATCAAAAATGTTGTTTGATTATTATTTTTTCATGTATTCTATCTGGACATTTCTCTATTTTGTTCCCACTCCAAGGTGATAATATAACATTGCTTATTCTGGATGCTACCACTACCATGGGTGTGGATCATGCATATTGGACTTTGTTTTTTTTGGTAACTGTCAACTTTGTATGCTATCATTAAATTATATGACTGTAGGACTATCACCAATAAATGAATAGTGGAAATTAATATTGCATACACTGGCTAACAGAGCTTTGCTGAGAAATCACAGTTTCAAAGTCTTTAGGTGTGATCTCACCAGCCACTGAATGATGTGAGTGTATCAATTGGGAAAATAGAATGAGATTGACTAAAGTGAGATTCATAACTTGAAGATCAAAAAGTATGAATCTTCAATCCAGTTTTGAATAGCAAGATGAGAATCTCATTAGTGAGCAACAAGAGTTCTGTTGCATCCATTTGCATGTATTAGCATACCACTATTTTCTAATTGCACCTGATTGATGTGCAGTTTACCATTCTCCCACTTGTTGGATAGAAACAAAATTGTGACAATTCATGACATGAAAGCCAGAATAGTTACCTGGCAACTCCAGCTTTCTCTTCTGGGTCTCCATTTTGGACAGTAATTGTTAACATTTCACAGCACACTCCAAGGGCAGAGGGTAACTACAACCCCCATCCATGGATGTTGGTAAGCTACAAAATGGTTCTGTGCTTAGGAGCTGCATGTTGCTGCCAGGGCACCTAACGTGTAGGGACAGGTACCCATCTCATGCATTTGATCAGGGTGCACCTCAGTGCTCCTCATGAGCTATTTTATTGCTCATTAACTTTTTGTAAGTTTGGATGCTCACTGCACGTCTATCTTGCCATGCATTTTTATGCTTTGCCTCCTCAGCCAGAGGTTCAGAGTTAAAGCATATTTAACTTGCTTTGATGATTAATATAGGCACGGAGCTAGGTAGATTACCATGGTTGTCAATAGTGATCAGTGATCAGTCAAGGGGATGGATATGTTGTTGTATTGTACTGCAATGCATCAATCTGGGATCTGCAGCAAATGCAGCAAAATGGCCACATCTCAAAGTTCATGAAGTGTAGTCCTCAGTCAGGTGAAGGAGACAGCCATGAACAAGAGCGTTCCAGCACTGTTAATCCCTGGGCATTGTCTGCTATCAGTCCAGAGGCCTGGACATGGTCGGATAGCTTCATGGATGGTTAAGGTCAAAGAGTCCATTCTCTACACTCCAGGAAGTGAGCCACATCAGTTCAGCAGATCCACTGCATCCAGTCTGTAGAAAGCATAGTATATCAGTCAGGATGGCCTGCTGAATCACAGCCAATACAACAGTGGCAAGCCCAGATACAGGCCTTGCCCTTAAATCATAGTCGCCTCCTGAGAGCTGTTGGACAATTAGAGGCTAGCAGTTGTTGTGTTCCGTATCACCACTGGGCAAGCCAGGATCACTCTGAGGAAGACAGGTACTGGGGTCTCAGGATCTATCCAGACCCACATTTAAGAAAGTGAGAGGTGACAAGCTGGCCACATTGTTTGAGATAAAATGCCTGTCTCGTAGTAACAGGTCCAAGTGCAACTTGGTTAATCTCACTGTGACAGGATGAGGCCTGAAGGGATTGAAAACTGGATTCAAATGAGATTGTTGACGAGAATAGATTTTAATAAGTTTATCCATCCTAGCTTAAAGCTATCACTATTATGAAGTGTTCATTTATTACTTCACCAGTGAGAATAGTAGAAATAAATTGGTGCCATTAACAGGTAGGTTTTCTTAAATTCCATATTCCTACCAGTTTTATACTTATTTCAAGGGTACTTATAATGGATGAATGTGAAAATGAGAGAGTTTTCCCAAAATCATTGTGTTTTTGACCTTTAACTCTAGAGGGCAGAATCTGTTATATTTTTTGTCTGACTTAGTTTGGACTTCAGGCCCAGAGGAAATTGTTCAAATAGTTTAGCCTCTCTAAGTTGAGGTATGCTAAGATTTTTGTCAAACTCATCAAATGGTAAAGTCACTGTGTCAGTGTTTGTACAGACAATCACAGTTTCTGAAATTGCCACACTGGAATTTAGGAAGCTTGTGCTACACTTCAAATACTTACTTCAGACTTAACAAACTGGAGAGTATTCATGTTTTTTTAAAAATTCTTGACAGAATGTGGGCATCACTGACTAGAATAGAATTTGGTGCCCAACACTAATTTCCTTTTAGAAGTTGCCATCTCCTTGCTCCAATTGATGTGGTGTTGGGAAACCCACAGTATTGTCCAGGAAGGAGCTCAAGGATTTTGACCCAATGACTGCGAAGGAATGGCAATGTATTTCCAAGTCAGGATGGTGTGTGGGCTGGAGAGAACTCACAGAAACTGGTGTTACTGTGTGACTGAAACTCTCGTGGTGGTAAAGATCATTGGTTTGGAAGGTACTGTCAAAGGCAAGTTACTGCAGTGTATTTTGTGAATCATACATACTCTTACCACTATGACATTGGTGATGGAGGGAGTGAATATTGAAGGGGATGGATGGTGTGCCAATCCAGTGAGTTGCTTTGCTCTGGGAGGTGTCAAGTTACTTCAGTATTGTTGGACCTGCACTGATCCCACATAAAATGTTTGTAATATCAAGTTATGATATCCTGTAATCACAAGCTACTGAAAATTTTAATAGTTTTTAAAAGTCATATTTTTACAATGACTTTTAGTGAATGCTTCATTTCCAATATATTCTGATATAGATGATACATAATGCTGCATAATGAAATCTACCTTATCCTTACTTTTCTGTTAGCATTGATGAATTTTCTGCTTGAAGTTAAAATAACTGCAGTTATTGATCAATTGCAAGTGTTAGAGCAGAGCTGTTTAAAGGTTACATTTGAAGTTACAGCTATGTTCATGGACATTTTATGATTTTAAAACTAGATTGCTTAATCGTTTCCATTGGTTGCCTATTTTACTTCATACAAAATAAATGTGGTGCATTAATAGAATAGAATAAAAATTTATTGTCACATGTACTTTTACATTAAAAAATCTGTGAAAGGATTGGAAAGGTTTGTAAATCATCTCACTGCAACTTACTAAAATATTTTCCTCAAATATAAGCTGGTTTGCTTGCAAGTTCATCTCCTCAGAACTGCAGATTGGTGATAACATAATCTTGACTGATACACAGAGCAAACCAAGGCTGTGTGTCACATACATCAGGGAGGTCCTGACATCCATGCTGCTCCTGCCTGTTTTGCGTGTACCTATAATCGTTACATCATGTGTAAGCTGTTGGCAGCATATCGACTGCCAACAGATTTTAATGTCAAGCCTTAATCACCTACCGCAGGACACAGGATTCAGACTGTTATGAGGGATTGAAATAGACTGCAGAATATGGCACGGCTGATCATAGAAAGTCTTCAATTAATAGAGGTGAGAGATTAAAAAAAAACAAATGGCTTGATACCATGATGATTTTAAAGTTAAAGTTCAATGAATGTATGGCTCATCATTTGCAGAGCCATGCCAATTACTTTATGCTCGAACTGGAGAGCAGATTTTTGACGTGTCAAAGCTTTCTGGGTTATTAAGAACACATTATTATTACTAGCCACCAGCAGTTACCCTGAAATTTCTTGTCATTTGCATCTTTCTCTCGTCAATTGATTTTTTTTTTGTCAAAATATAACTCATTTGTGTTCTGTTCAGAAATGAGTTGTCATGAACAATTCATAATGTGGTGAGAATCTTCCACATGGCTCCCTATTACATAGGAAGAACTGTCTTTTATGGAAATACTTTTACAATCTTTTAGACTTGAAGTACTGAATATTTCAACTCATTGGTTTGGCTGAAAGATGATCATGGTATTCAGCAAGTTTTATTCTATAACGAATCTTGCATCCAAGCCCTGACCTTCTTATCAGCCCACTTCACCCAAAGCAATACAACAATCTGCCAATACATTGTTTATATGCAAACTTCCCAAAATAAATTTTAAAATGTCCATTCTAAAATACAAACTCCAACTGCAATCTTTCAGTCTTGGAACAAGAAGCACTATTGAAATAGTAATGTCTAAAATATCATTTAATAAGGATTTTGGCATCACAACAAAATTGCCTTTTCTTTAATATTGATTGCCTTTATGAGAAGAATATAAGACAAACTATTGTGGTTTTCAGTATAAGGAAAAACATCCTTATGGTTTTTCTAACACAGTCTGCATTGCTCGGCAGTTTTCTTTTGCCAAATTTGTATCAATTAAAATGGAACCAATTTTTGATATATTCTCTTCATGTCAACCCAGGTATAACCAGGACTTGCAACTTTATAAGTATGATAGCTCTTTGTGTATGATTTTGTCAAAATCATTTGATTTAGAGAATTCTAGTTACTTGCATATTCCAATACATCAATCCTTGCAATAGTCTGGAGAGGATATTTGTCCACAGGGTCTTTATTTCCATGGTGCTGCAGTGATTGTGTGCTAAGGAATCTGTTTCTAAGGTAATCTAACTGTACATCTGTCTTTGACATCTGTTTCTTTGGTACTTTAGGTGGACATCTGCCAATGACATCTGTTTTCTTGGCATCCCAAGGATGCTCTTCTCAATAACCTTGTGCACTTGTGAAGATTTTTAAGAATGAGAAAATATGAATTTCAGGTGCTCCAAATATCATCATGTTGTTCATCCCTTCCTTGTGAAGGTAAGACTGAATGGTATTGCCATTTCAAATGCATCTTTTGTATTCTATCATAATAATTTTATTTGTAGTGAGAATAAGAATGATTTAAAAATTAATGTATCAATTGACCAACAGTCACACCAATGCAATTGTCATTGGAATTGATCTGTTTTTGATTAGATTAGATTACTTACAGTGTGGAAACAGGCCCTTCCGCCCAACAAGTCCACACCGACCCGCCGAAGCGCAACCCACCCATACCCCCACATTTACCCCTTACCTAACACTACGGGCAATTTAGTATGGCCAATTCACCTGACCCGCACATCTTTGAACAGTGGGAAGAAACTGGAGCATCGAGAGGAAATCCTCACAGACATAGAGAGAACATGCAAACTCCACACAGACAATCCCCAAGACTGGAATCGAACCTGAGTCCTTGGCACTGTGAGGCAGCAATGCCAACCACTGTGCTGGCCCTAATGTTTAAGGTTTATAGTACTGCTTAAGGTATTCTTCAGTCACCAGTACTTTTTTGCCTATACTGTGTCTAGGGCTTGTAATTGATGCTCGAGGATTCACCTCTGTAGAGTCCTTACAGAAGAGGCACTTATCTTAATTAACAAAATGGTTTCATGTACAAGAACAATGACTCCAACTACTTACCAGGGTCATTGGGTCATTCAGGAAGCCCACAGAATGTGCCTACATCAAATGAAAGTTGGTGAAAGAACTCACTATATCTACCCAAAGACTGCATATGACATCATCAGATTGGGTGGAGATAGTGCAATGTCAACTATCCCTGTTCTAGAATCTCTCCTTTAAACAAAGTCTCTCTCCAAGCTTTTTTCCCTAAAGTTAAGCCATGATGCAATGATGTAAATAACTACATTACTTTTATGACTACCTTATCCCAACCCGACTTGTCTGATTTCAGAACAACATGCTCCCAGAATGGAATGTTACCAGACTGAGGAAAGTGGTAGGTCTTGTGCTCGAGGACTGTTACTTTGGTTCTGATCTGTGGATCACTTCTGTATGGAAGGATCTTTTATGTCTTGGATTTCTGTCATGAAAGATATTATTCCTTGTCAACCTAGTTGTTGGCCCATTTCCTTATCTGAGTGATCCTTAATCTCCCTAAATTTCTGAGCAAAGACACTGTTATTGTCAACTTATGTAGTTACCCTATAATGTCATCAGGGGAGACCATCATTGACGATGCTTGCTCTGTTAAAGCAACAATTTTCTTCCTTGAAGTCTCCTAAATTCCTGGACAAGGCTCTATATCTGTGGTTAAAGTAGTGTCGTTGTGACAGTATCCTGGAAGCTTAAATCAGCCAATCTCTTTAATTTGAACATGACCTGTATCTGTGAGCATTGGTCTGGCTCACATTGATTCAATTTTAATTCCTCCCTCTGGATTTGTTGACCAGCTGGAGGTTTTCAGTCACATTCGTCAGTTACCTGATTGGCCAACTAGATCTTTTCAGAAGATCAGCCATGTTACTGAATAATTGCCGATGTTCTCAACAGTATCACTGTTACTGACTTTCACTGTTGCATTTCAGAAGACAAAGCAATGAACATTTCCATCAGTTATGTAACATTTGTGATTTCTTCTGCGTGGACAAAATGAATTAGCTCTCTTATGCTAACATAAGCAATCTGACTGGATTCCTTCTTTTAGATTAGATTAGATTAGATTACCTACAGTGTGGAAACAGGTCCTTCGGCCCAGCCAGTCCACACTGACCCTCCGAAGAGTAACCTACCCAGACCCATTTCCCTCTGACTAATGCACCTAACACTATGGGCAATTTAGCATGGCCAATTCACCTGACCTGCACATCTTTGGACTGTGGGAGGAAACTGGAGCACCCGGAGGAAACCCATGCAGACACAGGGAGAATGTGCAAAATCCACACAGACAGTCGCCTGAGACTGGAATCGAACCTGGGACCCTGGTGCTATGACGCAGCAGTGCTAACCATAGTGAAATCTCAGGTGCAGCAAGCTATTGGGGAGGGCAATGGAATGGCAGCATTTATTACAAGAGGATTTGAGTACAGGAGTAGTGAAATCTTGCTTTATTTGCTTTGTTAGACTACATCTGGAGTGCTGTGTGCAGCTTTTGTCTCTTTATCTCAGGAAAAATACTATTACCATAGACGCAGTGCAACAAAGCTTCACCAGACTTATTCCTGGGTTGGCGAGACTGTCCTATGAAGAGAGATCAGACAAACTGGGCCTGTATTCTTTTGTTTCTAAGAAAGATCTCATTGAAATTTAACAAAATACTTACAGGGCTAGACAGGATAGATGTAGGTTTCTCCTCACTGGGGAAACTAGAACCAGAGGCACAACTAAAAATTAGGGAGATGAGGGGCATTTATAGTTATGCAAAGGGTTGTGATCTTATGGAATTCTTTGCTGCACAGAACTGTGGAAGTCCAGTCTTTGAATATGCTTAAGGTAGAGGTTAGTACATTTTTGATGACCAAAGGCATGTAAGGATACAGGGTTGGAATGGGTAACAGGCAGTGAAGTGTTTAATCAGCTATTATCATATTGAATAGGTGAGCAGATGCAACAGGCTGAATGGCCTACTCCTGTTCCTATATTCCTGTGTTCCTTTGAACCAGACCAGTATGTGTCATTTACCAGTTTTTGTGTGACTTTATTTTTGGGCATCACTGTCAAACTGATCTAAGCAAATATCATTTCAATATTTTTTATGATTTGTTTTTCATTAAGTTTGTATTGTTGCATTCAATAATGCTGCTTTAAATCCAATTACTGTAAAGCATGCTAGTCTCTGTACAGTATCCTCTTTGTTTGCTAGTCCTTTTAAACACTGTCTTGTTGCAATGCGATATTAAATTCTTCAATAAGAAGAAATTATTTTACTGGCTGTTCTGCCATGCTTTATTTTTGTCCAATTTTCAGAATTCTATTTCTTAGTGAGACTGTTTCTCTGTACTTCATACAGGATTTTCCCACCATTTTTATGTTTTTCTGCCTTTTTTTAATGAATGAAATGGTGGCTTCCTGCCCTCTTCATGAATTCTTGTCTAATGCAGCCTGGATAGAGCTTTCCCCTTTTTACACAGGCAAAAGGTACATCTGACAAGATTGGTCAGGAGCAATTACTAAGGACGTTTTGGAGCCATACAATATATCTGTTCCCTGCAAAGACTAGCGAAGACTTTGGCTCTGCCCGAAGACTGTGTGACGTTACCAGATTGAGAGGAGCTAATGCAACTTCAACATTAACTCTTTCAGAGCCATTACATTATACAACATGGAGCGTCTTGGAATGTTTTCTCCAGTAAGGAGAAAAGTCAAGATGTTGTTGCACCAATATGTTTATTCCCTCTTATCTACATGTACAGATTTCATACAGGAAATTAATAGACATTATAATAGGTCATTTAGTGTTTTTATTCAGTTTGAATGAAAATGATAAACCATTAATAAAGTTTAATAGACTCTGTTCACTCACCGGAGGTAAATTTGGCCATCTTCCCTCAGGATCTGGCTGTGAGTCTTTCTGGTTGATGCTGCAAGCATAACTTGAGTAGTTATCAGCAAAATAGGCTGTTCTTTGCAGTGGAAACAAAAATCTGATGAGTTTCATCAAGAATTCCAACAACAGTCCTATCACTTATGAATTCTGATTTAAAAGTTCCATAGTCACAGGGTAACTAGGTAGGGATGGAGTCTGCTTAGACGTAGAATGCCAGCCATTCAAACAATCCAGAAACAGTTTAAAGCCTTTTCTAAAGGTAACGTGGATTTATAGTGCTTGCTGTCTTCATTCATTCCTCATGCCTGATTAAACACCAGGAAAAATGAGTTGCTGCCCAACAATTAACATTTATAATCACAGGGGGCTGAAATATCAAAGAGCATTTGAAATTGAATCCTGCTAAACTGCAGAAATGGTGCAGAAATAAATGAATGAATAGTCAAACTAACATTTCAGGAATAGATTCTGCAGTACAATGAATTTTGTACTTGTGCTGTGATATAAATATAACAGAACTTCATTACGTGATTGACAGGTTGTGAGCATTGTGAGCAGTTTTCAAATATCCTGCACATATGATAGTATTGTGCATCTTCTCAACTTCTGTGCAACTGAAGTTAATGTAATATCATTACAATCACTAAACAATCCAAATGTCTTATGGTTTCATTGGATAAGTCCTCACAAGGAAAACAATTTACATCTGTATTCTTAACTGTAGCTCACAGGGGAGATTACAATGCCATTGATATGTTTTTCAAAATTGCTTTTAGCTGATTTTCCCTATTTTGATCAAATATGTTGTCCAAATACAGAGACATCATTAAATTCTTGAATAAAAACCAAAAGAATTGCAGATGCTGTAAATCAGAAATAAAAACAGAAATTGCTGGAAAAAATCAGCAAGTATGGCAGCATCAGTGAAGGGAAATCAGAATTCACGTTTCGAGTCTGGTGATGCTTGCTCAGAACTGATGATAGCTAGTAAAATGTCAGTTTTTCATTCAGAAGATACGGTGGAAAGAGGGGATAAGGAGTAAACGATAGATGGGGGTTTCAGCATCTGTGAAGACAAATCAGGACACACGATTAAATTGTTAAAGTCCAGCTGGGTGTGTTCTCCAGTCCTGTTAAATGAAGAACATTGAAGAGCATGGACAAAGCAATGTAGCAATAAAATGTTCAAGGCTGTCAAACAACATAGAATATCTTTTCTTGTCTTTTAAATTTAAAGTAACAAGAAATCTAACATGAATGGCAATGAATGTGGTATTTGTGACCTGTTCTAGTAAGATTTATGATTTAGATTCTTGTTATAGGTCAGAATTTCCAGGTAAATAGTTTCCACTAATTTACATCAAGATATTGGTCTTGTTTCCTGTACTCTGATTTAGTCTTCTGACTTTTATGAGAAATGGTCAAGAGCAGACTCCATCACAAAAGCAATGCCCATTTCATCTTGTCTTGTTACAGAGTAAAATTTTTAAAGAAGATAGGTTAAAAATGTGTATTGGAGTAATTCAAATTTCTAGCCCATCATAAATCCATTTAATCTGTGCTCCCATTCTGCTTTTTAAAAGCTTTCAAAAGACCCATTAATCTGTGTCTCCTGTTCTTAGTTTTTGCCCCACGTTTTGTAGTTGCCTATTGAAAGTTACTGTTATGTCTCCTTGCACCACTTATGGCAAATCTATCTAATCAATCCTTTTGGCCAGTGCATTCCAGATCTTTTTCTGGTTGGCAAGATGTCACTTATGGGGTACCACAGGGTTTGATCCTCTGGCCCCTACTATTTTTAATCTATATTAATGAGTTGGATGCGGGGATCAAAAGTACCATAGTCAGGTTTGCAGATGACACTAAAATAGTTGGGAAAGTAAGTTGTAACAAAAAAATAAGAAATTTACCAATGGGTGTGGATAGGCTAGGTGAATGGGCCAAAATGTGGCAGATGAAGTTTAACATTGACAAGTGTGAGGTTATCCATTTTATCAGAGGAATAGAGAGGAAACTTATTAACTAAATGGAGAGAAATTTACTGCCTCAGTGCAGAAGGAATTGGGTGTCCTTATGCATGAATTGTGGAAAACAATGTGCAGGTACAGCTGGTAATAAGGTAGGCAAATGGAATTTTGCAATGTATTGCTAAAGTAATAGAGTTTAAAATAGGGAAACATTGCTACAACTGCACAAGGCATTAATGAGACTGCATTTGGAATATTCCTTAACTTTTGCAATATTTGACTTTATTTATCATTGCCAGGATGTGCTTTCCTCTGGCATCCTGGTAGCCATCATTAGTATACATGGAAAAAGAAAATAACAGTATGAATATTAATCATTGATATCAGATAATAGATTTGAGGTTGATGTTAATACTGGTGGAGAATATTTAAATCTGTCATTTATTTGCTGTTCCAAATATTATGCCTGTTTTCTTCCCTACTGGAATGTGTTTTGATTAAAGACATTGTGAACCTATGGCTTGCCATAGTCATATGGCCACGGCTGTAAGTTGCTTTCACTCTAGATTAGTTAGTCATTAAATATACTACATGAAACTTGACTTTAAATTCTTAGCTAAAATTGTGTAGATTTTCAGAGCCATCTACTGCAAGAAACAGCAAAGTTGAATTAGAACAGTAGTGCTCAACATTAAATCATTGGATGAGTTGGAATGCATTTGAGTTTCCAGTTCCTGGTGCTGTGGGAATGAACACCAATGAGACAGAATCGGAATTTCTTCTGATCTCAAATGGCAACATGATGAAGCAGCTACTGAATTAATCAAGAAACAAATAAGGATAAAGACTCTGCTATCAGTGCTAAGCAGAGTGCCATGAGCTGCATTACATCCGAGCTCTCACTGACAAGCAGAAAATCAGGCTGGAGAAAATTTGAAGGCTTTGAAGACACATTTGAAACCTTGCTTAATCTTCCTTATCAATGGTATTGGTTCAACATCAGATCTCAAGGGAAAAAGCTGAATCAATTTGCATGCAATCGTTAGCTGGAGAGGTGTTGTGAAGGTGGATGCTGCAGAGATGGCAGATGAAACACTCTACACCATACAACAGGTTGGCATGATCAGGACTAAAGGTGATGAATAGTTTATAATTGATTGAATGATGACTGCAGGAAGAGAGCATCAAATGAATGGGGCGTGTCAGATAAACACTGAAGCTTTGTGTAGCATTATGATTTTCACAAACCGGTGCAAAATGACTCAAGATGATGATCCAGAAATACTTGAAAACAAAGTACAAAAGGTTGAATAATGCTCAATGCAAGAGGACAAATGAAGCTAAAAGCCCAATGCCATGAGAAGAATAAATATCTGCAGTTTCAGATAGGAAATATTAAGTAACATCTACTGATCTCAGCTGAAGCAAATTCTGATATTGCTACATGTGTGTACAGAGAGACTTTAACAGGTCTTGGCTAGGCCTCATGTTGAATACTATCTGAGGTGAGACTATGAGACCAACTCACTGTCTGTCGAGGAGAGTTCCAGTTGCTCTCAAGTCCAGCCAGAAAGTTGAGATGGCAGAGTTGGAAAAGAAGGGAATAATCAAAACAAAAGTGATGACAAACAGGATTAGCAGCCCAGGAGTAGAGAAAAAACTCCTGGAAAGCTGAGTATTGGCCATTGAAGTTCGACAAGTACAGCACTTTTCCAACTACACCCTGGACACCAAAGGGGAATATGGATTGTGGTGCATGCCTTTTGACATTTCCATTGAACTGAATGACTATCAGGCCAATAGCACAAGCTAGTCAGTGATTCCTGAGTGAAAAATATTGAAGATGATCTGCTGCTCTATGAGTGATACAATAGAAGTCAGGGCAGATCATGAGCATAATCTGATGTGATTGGTAGTCAGAGATAGATGAACCTGAAACTAAATAAGAAAAAATGTGTAATTGAAGATGCCTGAAGTCAAGTTCATTGATGATGTACTGACAGTGGAAGGACTTCACCAAGATGAGAGCGGCAATGACCAACAGATGTGAAAGTTGTGCAATGATTTGTTGGACTTGTGAACTTCTCAGCAAAGATGTTGCCTAATTTGTTATCATAGTGCGATCCTGTATTCAAGCTCACTACTAAGAATATGCAATGGTACTGGACACAACTGATCTATTGTCAGATCCCAGCTCTCCTGGCCTTGAATCTGTTCTGGTTGTGCCTGTTGCAACCATCTGATTTGCCATGTGTAGATTCACTGTTGGTAATCTTTCCTATTGGTGTAAGTTACTTTTACCAAGTTGAGGAGAATGTCTGTAGGAAGTCTTCAGCAGAGGACAAGTATAAATATGATAAATAGAATAGATTTATTATAAAGTATTTATTCATGATGTTACATCAGACTTACAAAATAGCTCTTTGCAAGACATCAGAGTAGACTTGAGAGTAAATATATGTTACTGTTCGGTGGTGTGGATTTAACATTAGGACAATTTCAACAAAACATTGGTTTGCTCCTCCTGGAATAGTTCTTCACATATTGATGGATGTAGCTTATCTTTTGATGTTAGTTAACCCTTTAAGGTACAAACTGTATTCTATAAGTAGAACAATATGCAGCTTCCATTCAAATTAATAATTAACAAGAACAGTTTGATATGCCCTGAAAGTTATCAACCCAGTGGAGGCATTGAATTTAAAAGAAAAGTGAGTTGCTTTGATAAAACACTCACTATATGCATGAAACTCTCCAGAGAAGTAATTTTGCTCCAGGAATGAGCAGATATCAAACTGACAACGAAAACTTGCACGTGTGCCATTAGAAAACTTGAATGACCTTTAGAGGTCATAATCATAATATGTATGAAACGTGCACAACTGATGAAAGTGGAACTAAGTAGAGTTAACAAACAGTTTTTGTTCACGAATAATTGTTTTTTTTTGACCTTGTCTACTTTTTAAAAAATTAACCTGTTTGGATGTGTTACAACACACCTCTGCAACAGCTGGGATGTGAACCTTGATCTTCTGGCCCACAGATAAAGAAAACTATCACTGCACCATTAATTTCTTTTTGCCGTGCCTGTTAGGTAATTTGGTTAATTCAAAGTGCATGCAATTGTCATTATATTTGTTTATGAAAATGGGGGTGTTTGGAGAATGTCTTTGTAAGGACACTGGACATTTACAATTTGTCATAATCATGTTATGTCCACTGTAAGTTGCTTTTACTTTAGACTGAGTAGCCATTTAAAACACTCTATGGATCAGAACCAATGTCACATCAAACGATTTTCCACCTGGCATTTTATTTGAAAATGCACATATTCCATGATAATTTTATTTGGTTTAAGCACAACTTTCAGTTGTTTAGTCATAGAGTTGTGCCGAAGCATAGCATCATGGTTGCTATGGTGAGACCTGGATTGCTTGCAAATTGTGCGTTGTGAGGGAGATTGATTGTTACGCTGTGCTAGTTGTACAGTGTGCTTTGTTTGCATTACTGACAGTATAAAAAGCTTAGAGGCAGTTATGAGGTGCAAGTTGTTATGGTTACAGCTGACAGTTGCTGCTTGGAGCACAATTGCACAGCAGTTAAAAGTTTTGAGCCGCCATGAACAGATGAAAATGTAGTCCTGGTCATTTATTTTTTGGTGTGTGGCATTTCATGGAAATAAGAATAATCATTCATAAATAGCATTATTATGTGTTAACATGTTGCATAAATAATACCTCTGTCATGCTATAGAATATGCATGCAGGCTACTCATTTCCAGCCAAGAAAGGCTAACCTGTCCTTAAAAATAATTTGCATCCAGAAGATTTATTCTCTTGAGATATGGTGAAGGCTAAATGTCCAATTAATCCAAAACAAATTTATTAGAAGGAGCAAGAAAGCAGCATTATTTGCCTTTGTGCTTTCATCTTTGGCTTAATATCTTTCATTTGATTTATTATTGTCACATGCACCGAGATACAGTGAAAAGTGTTGTTTTGCTTGCTATCCAGGCAAATCATATCTTATGTAAGTACGTCAGGGTAATAAAACAGATTGAAAAATATAATGTCAAAGTTACAGAGAAGGTGCGGAGAAAGATCAAATTTTATCTGTGATAGGTCCATTTAAAGGTTTAAAAAGAGTGGGTGAAAAGCTGTCCTTGAATCTGTTAGTTTGAGATGCTTGCCCTGCGTATCTGTTTTGAGGCCTTTGCCACATTTCAGATGATAATTTTCAGCTCAGAACATGTGTCGCCATGCTGATCACTGTATTTGATTTTTTTTTGCCTGTCCTATGCCTGTAAAATAAATTCAGCATTGTTGATTTTTTTGCTCAGTGTTTCTTTGAAAGTAAAATAATGTTGCAGTGAACAAAGTCTTGGTCATATCCATATTCTGTTCTTTTTCAGACAAGGAATGTCTACATCACTGGCTAGACCAGTATTGATGAAGCTTCCCCAATTTCCCAGAGAACAGTTAAGAGCCAAACACAGTAGGTCTGGAATCACATGTTGGCCAGATCAGATAAAAATGGCAAATTTCTTTCTTTAGAGAATATTAATGAACCAGATGGTTTTTACAACAATCAACAATAGTTACATGGTCAGACTTTTTATTATGTTTAAATTTTACTATCTGTTTTGATGGGATTTGAATCAATGCCCCAACAGCATTAACCTGGGGCTTGGTTCGGTCAGTTTGCTGGAAACCTAGATTATAATGCAGAGTGATGGTAACACCACAGGTTCAATTCTCAGTCTAAGTGAGGTCACCATGCTTTCTCAATCTCATCCCTCACCAAAGTATGGCAACCCTGATGTTAAACTCACCACCAGTTGCTTCTCTCTAATGAGAGAGTCGTTCTCTGGGAGTATGGTGACCTTATATATTGTTTACTAAGGTTTTGTGGCATTTGGCATGATCTGGACATTATTAACTATTCTCAACTTTTATAGTAGAGTCATACAGCATGGAAATAGACCCTTTGGCCCAACGAGTCCATGCCAAACATAATCCCAAACTAAACTATAGTCCCACCTACCTGCTTCTATCCCATATTCCTCAATCTTGTCATAGCATCCTCCGTAGATTACTTCTTGGCATACTGTATGTACTCCTATGACCCAACCAATCCTGTGCCCTTCCATATGCACTGATGCAGTTTTAGAGTCAATGAAAATTGCCTTTACATCTCATCAGTTACCAGCAACATAAAATCAGCACAGTGTCAGGAATCTGGTCATTATTTTGTTTTTGCTGTTGTTTTATTTTACCTTTTTACACCAGTCAGGGTATGATATCACATTCTCATTAATTCAGTTCAAGAGTTTGTTCCTTGCGGCTGTGAATAGTAATAATTTCAATGAACATCTGCTTGAGTGTTATTAACTGAAAGCCGATGATGTGCTGAGATGCTGTGATACTGTCAAATGTCAAGCATTGTCAGCTGCTCACCAAGTGCCTTAACGTTTGATCACCCGAATACTTCAGTTGTTTTCTGTGGAGTTAAGGTTAAGCTATTTTAGCATGCATTGGCTCCTGTGTAACACACTGAAATAATCTCTGACATCCCATCAATTCAAATCACCTGGCATGGTAGTGATTTGTTTTTCATCAGGCAATTTATAGCAGGAACCTGTTCCTGTCTTCTATTCTGTGCTCAATCAACAAAATAAAATTGCAGAATAAATAATAGGAGGTAATGTAGAGGTTTAACTGTTTGACTCAGTGTTTGGTTAAACTCCCTGAATCATGGGCAACACTCTGGTTAAGGTCAATCAGAGGCAGCCAAGGTGTGAAGGAACCATATATCATTGGATTTCAAAGATGGCAATATTTTCAGCTGTTATTATTTAACAAGTTCTTTGTGTTTGTGCAGCCAGTTGTAACACCTCGCACTATTATGTGATTGGCAACTGAAATAAGGGTGATGTGAGCAAAAACAAAACCTTTTTCCACAGCAAATTGTTAAGGTCTGGAATGCACTGCCTGGAAATGTGGTGGAGGCAGGTTCAACTGAGGTCGTTGTATGTCCTTTTTTTTGGATAGTAATGGTGTGCAGGGATATGGGAAAAAGGCAGAAGATTAGCATTAGGTAAGAGAGCCAGTCCAGGTATGATGGGCCAAATGGCCTCCTTCTGCACTGTAATAATTCTGTTGTTCTGTGCTTGA
The DNA here is from genome assembly GCF_047496795.1 of Chiloscyllium punctatum. Lineage (NCBI taxonomy): Eukaryota > Metazoa > Chordata > Chondrichthyes > Orectolobiformes > Hemiscylliidae > Chiloscyllium > Chiloscyllium punctatum. Next base: position 29,010,370 of record NC_092782.1, read on the forward strand.
CTCCAATTCAGGAATGGTAAGGGGGGGAGAGGAGGTAGAAATTATTATTGTGTTGCTGGTGGAAAAATATTTATTATTTTCTGTGGCATTGCTTTGTCTATTATTTTTGTAGCCCTTTCCCTGATGAAATGATACAGCGGTATGCTTTTGCTAATATCATTAATAGGTATTTTGTTTTTTTCAGTGCCTGCATGGTTACCATTGCTATCCATACTATCTTGTTCTGTTGACAGCCAATGCAATTAAAAAGAGAGATACAGAGCTGAAATCATAACTGAAACATTCAGATGAGGATATTGGATGTAGTGGAGGTTGTCCATGATATGTATTGTGAATTGTCCATCAAAAGCAGCATATGATACTCAGTTTTCAGTGGAAGAGGGCTGTATGCATGCCATTCAGTTTCTTTTTCTTGTATCATTTGAATTCATCAATGTTTCACACATACTGGTATGAACTTTACTTAAAATATCAGAATCATCAGTAACATGAAGTTCCTATCTCCATACATTATTTCATGTATCTCATGGATAGAGGTGAGGACAGTGCTGCTTAAATGCACAGAAGCCCTGCAACTACATAAGGTAGGACAGTGGGACAAAGCAAACAGGCTGAATCTCCTGTGGTAGAATACAACGTGAGTGCAACATTTTTCAAAAGGACTTTACAGTCACATCGATGAAAGATCATAGATGAGAGTGCCTAGTCCTGTCTCTGGATGAAAAGAGATAGCATAAATCTGATCTAATTTAAAAGTCTTATCATTAGGCTGCAGCGCGTGTGAAAAGATAAAATTGATTATCAGTACTTTTGATACACTTCAGTGAAGATATATCCAGATATAAAAGGGACTAAAATAAAGCACATTCCCCAGGAAGTGAGTTGGGGGGAGAACTATGTGCAGTAGTTTTAAAAAAGCAAAAATAATTGTTAAACGCTCCCTTAATAAAATGACACCACCTAATGGAAATGCACATTAAAGTAATATTTCATGAATTGTGTTAACTGTACTATAGAAGTGGATTAGCCCTCGAGGATAATCTTATGTCATACCTTATTATGTAAATAATAAAAATTATCTCTCCATCTCCTCATGTACTTTAAAAATGAAAATATTTGTGTATTTGTATAAGTGAATTGTTTTTTGCATGAATATTAACTTTGTATAAATATTGGATTCTAGCAATTGAGTTTGTCACATTTTGATTTACAGTAGATATTTGTTGACATTGGCACTGCCACAGTGTACAGTTTTTAGATCCTAACTGATAACTTGACTCTTATTTTCTTCACTTTGTTGACATTTTATAGTAGATGAGGTTTTATTGGAACAGCAGTCTTCTTTTTTTGAAGATATAACTGTTGAACAGTTCTGCTTTTGATCAGTGAGGAAACCTAACAAGAAGTGACAGTTCTTCAAGAATCACACAGCTCCTGTGGGAATATGAAAGACTGTCATGTAGACAATGACACACACAAGTAAACCCAGGCCCAAGATCATATTGATCTGAGAGGACTGGTTTTGATGGTTTGATCTTTCAGCTGAACTGAGTGCATTTGAACTTCTTTTTGCACTTCTGATGAATACTATTGTACACTGCCAAGAGGTCACAGCCAGACTGCCTACTGTAGAAATAGTTTTTGACAGTGCACAATGTTTAAGGAGGGAAGGGTCTCTGTAAAGTACTCTTAACATATACAAATACTGACCTTAAAAGTCAACACTGTTATTTCATGCAGTTATGAAGTTAGCAACAGTAAAATCTGCATTCAAAGGTTTTTATTAAATGTTAGAGCTGTCATTAAAAAGATGCCATCTGGTGGATTTACTTTAGCATTGCCTCTCTATATTTTTTTTAATGAAAAAAAAACTCATGGTATTGAATAACATCAGCATTAGGCGAACATAAACTAAGGTTTTAACTAGTTCAACCAATAATTGTGGTGGATTTAAGTTTACCATTGATAAGTAAGATATATAATAGCACTAATGTGTTTTCATCAAGGTTAAGTGATAAAAACTGTTTTATTTAAAACTTAATAAATTTGCACGTTCAATTACGCAGGATGCACTTGGGGTCAAAAAATGAAAGCATACTACCAACTACAGTTGAACAATAAAATTCAGTGGTAGCATTTGAAATTTGCAGATTAGGAACAAACGTCATTCTTGTGAATCTGCCAATGTATCTTTTGGTGCCCAGAACTGAATTCAATGTATTACAGACCAACACTCTCTACATTTGAGGTTTTATAAATGATTACTATTGTTTAGGACAAATTTATAATGATTATTCATGTGACTGATTTGGAGTGAACTTATTTACGTAATGAGTTGAGCTTAATACTTGCATTCAACATCCAGAACACACCACAGTGACCAGCTTTGTGATCTACTGAGTAATGCCCTCCACACTTGGAGCGTCCTATTTTGTGTTCCCTTTCTTCCCTCAGGAGAGGACATGAATGCAGCCTGCTAATGTCTCTGGCTTTGTGGTGGTGAAGACTGCAGTGGGAAACCATGTCGAGAAATGACCTGTTGAGGCCTTTCTCGATCTGCTTTCTCTATTTCTTTCCAGCGGTAACCATTGGCACCAGAACCTAGTATACAAATGTACCCTCTGCCAGAGGTACCAAGGTTCTCAGCCTTTGCCAGTCTCAACTTTGTCTTGAGGGAATCTGCTGTTGGTCTACAACTGGCATCTGCTCCTGCCAATGTTGGGACACCCAAGCAAATCTTCAGGTTACTGCGTACTTCATGTTTTCCACGTACATCAGTACTCAGGTTATGAACTGCCTGGACTGGGTACATATACTCTGTGCAGAAAATAATTCTAATCTTACATGTTTTCCAGATGTAAAGCTCTCCATGAGGTTAGCCAGTCACATATTGGAGGAGTTCAGCTTTTTGAAGCCCTCAAACATGGGTGTGTTTGTCTGCCAATGACCTTGTCCAATCACAGTCTATGAACATGCACAGCCTCAAGGACCTTTGACAGATGGCCACATCTGCTCTTCATCTAGATTAGAATGGTGCTGGGAAAACACTGCAGGCTAGGCAGTATCCGAGGAGTAGGATAATTGATGTTTTGGACAAAAGCCCTTCATTAGGAATGAGGCAAGGACCCTCCGGGGTGGAGAGCTAAGTGGGGCTGGAGAGAAGGTAGCAAAGAGTACAATAGGTGGATGGAGGTGGGGATGAAGGTGATAGGTCAGAGAGGAGGGTAGAGTGGAGAGGTGGGAAGGAGGATATGCAGGTAGGACAGGTCATGAGGATGGTGCTGAGCTGGCAGGTTGGAACTGGGGTAAGGTGGGAGGGAGGGGAAATGAGGAAACTTGTGAAGTCTGAAACGTCAATTTTCCTGCTCCTCAGATGCTGCCTGGCCTGCTGTGCTTTTCCAGTTTTCTAGACTCTGATCTCCAGCATCTGCAGTCCTCACTTTGCCTACATCTGCTCTTGGGTCTGTAAATATCAAAACCCAACCTGTGATCCTGAGGGACTTTCTCACTGCACAGCAGAGCATTAATGTGACAGTCGCCCCTCCCACCCTACCCCGAGTGGACTGTCCACAGATGTCTCTGCCTCATGCGCCTCCCCTACTCGAGGACGTTGTACTTCTCACCTCGTGCCATTGCATGCATGGGCCTGCTGAGATGTTGGTGGGTGATGCAGTAGTCCACTATGACCCTGCACCATTGGACTGTACTCAACTACAGCGCTCTGGTGGGACCTTCTACAGCTGCATATGACAAAGTGCTGACAAATGCAGGATGGAGCAGAGACTGGCTGAGCCTTCCGGAGGGGTGTGGGGGCTCTGAGGCAGGACAGTAGAGGCTTCAAGGAGTCCACAATGGTTTGTGCATTAAATAAGGGTTCCACAATGCTGGACCACTAATTATAGAGGTATTCACACATATCAGACAGCAAAACCAGGGACGATATGAAGGTCAGTACTCACACTTCAAACTGGGGCCAAAATGCACAGCCATGTCAACATCTACTATCATTTTAAGATGACTTTCTGCAAAGATGGTGGCTGAGGTGGATCTATCTTAGCACTGGTTTTTGAATTGGTCCACCTTCATTTCTAAGTCGCATTTGCCGACCTGGATAGGGTGACCTGGCGACATCGCTCTTCGTAGTGGCTAGAGACAGAGGCTGGATTCTCCCATCCCGGGTCCTGCCTCTGAGAGCAAAATCCTGCCCGAGGCGTTCATATGTCAAATCTGACATTCTTTTTAAATCATTCTCATCTCACCTGCCTTCCTCTTTACTGATCCCAGATTCCTCTTTCACTCTCTCAGTGTATTCATAAAACTGCTGCTTTACATTGCCATTTGGATACCAAGAGTGTACTACAGACTCAAGCATATGTTTTTTTAGGAAAATAAACCTTTCAGAGCTATCTCCTGGGAGATTTAGTGACAAAAATGAATTTTCATTTCCCACCACTAACTAGTGGCATTATGACTGTTGAGATTTTATATTGGGTTGTTCATCAAGGGGAGGAAAAATGCTATTTTGCAACTGTGCAATGCTAAATCAGGAGCATACTGTGGCCAATTAACAAGGTATAAATAACTGAAATGAAATACAAGTTTGGCTTGAATTTCACATCATAAGCGTCCATTATTTGGGAGCTGCAGGTATCATTTATTATCGAAAATGCATCTGAATCTTGTGTTGAATTTCATTGGGTGCTATGTTAGCAAGGGAGCTACCACTCCAGCTGTAAATAGCTTTCAATAGAACAGAGAGTACACTGAGCATGAAATCACTCATTGATACCAGCAGTGTCATTTTGGAACTCAGTATGATCTCTCTTGATCTTTACACAACCGAGCAAGTAAGCAGGACATAGAATGGCTACACACACACACACACACACACACGCACACACACAATCCCTTCACTGTTTAAAAGGTTGTTACCAATTTATAGGTTAATTACAAATAGTTTTTTTCTTTGATTTTTGCTTTGTTTCTTCAAGTATGTTGTAAAGGAAACTGAGGCATTAATCAAAGAGCATTACATCATTGTTGGGTCCATTGGTAAGGTCATTGTCAAGGCCAGAGGACATGAAGAGAAATCACCTACATTTTCACGATTAAATTGCGCAACTTTTAAAACATGGACAACTGGATCCAGAAAATGTCCAAGGATGATCACATAGTCATAATTCTAAACCCCTTGCATAGACAGTCCAGACCAATCTGACAGAAAAGGCTTAGAAGTGTTTGCATCCGGCCAGCTCTGGACAAAGGAAAACATCCAAGACCATTATGTTAAAATGGACACTTATGTTTTTACAGTCACCTCATCACTTCACACTGAAACTCTGCTGAGAGCTACACTGTCATCTTAGTGACCTTCCAATGACAGCACTAAGATGACCCATCAGTAACCAAAATGCCTGTTCTTGCCATATGACAATGGAATGCAGCATCTTACATTGCTTAACATCATTCAGGGATTTTAAGTCTGTTGCTGTTTTATCTGCAAAAGCAGAGAATGACTCTAGGCTGACATGGAAACCTGCTTGGACTCTTCTTCTTTGTCTCCAAGTTACTGGCTGGACAGAAGCCTACACATTGCAACCAGCAGAAAAGCTATTGAGCCCATGCAAAGGCCTTATTAGGGGCCATTTAGCCAGGCCATTGGTATTGTGTCAAGTGCTGATCAACAATTTGTGAGGAGATTGCCAGCTAAGCAGAGACAGCCTGCCAGTGGTATCCAGGCAGAGAAGAATTCTTATGCAATGAAGCTGCAACTGTTTCCTCTCCAGTACTTAATGTGGAAGTTTTACATTCTGTCCCCTTCCTCCTGTTGCCTGCAGGGCTCCAGCCTGCCTTGTAAATTATCACACTGTCCACTTGAAAGGTGGATCTCGAGAGTGAATTGCTATCCTGAATAATACAACAACCTCCAGCGGGCAGCATTTCGTTGGCTACCAGCTCTGCAGATTATGAGACAAGGGCTGTCAATCTCCAGCAATTGCTGGTGACAAAGACTTTCTTCTTGTGTGTAAACACCAGCTTAATTGGCAAAATCATCCCCATGGTGCCTCACCAAAGTCTCGCTCTGTATTGCACTCATGCCTGCTCTGCTCTGAAGAAAAGTCTCTGGACTTGACATTTTCACTCTATTTCGTTTTGCATGGATGCTGCTAGACCTGCTGGATTTCTCCAGCACTTCCTGTTTTTATCTCAGATCTTCAGCTTCCACAGGAACTTGTTTTTATTTGAGTGAATCAGTTTGATTCATATGATAACTTTTGTACGGGTGTCAAGCAAACCGTTATAGTGTAAAAGCATCCTGATATAATGTCCAAGCTCCCACTTGTGTGTGATACTGCTGGTCCTTTTAATTATAAATCGTATGCAAATTTTCATTATGAAAAACAGATTGAAAGTGACCAGAGTAGAAATTTGCTGTACATTCTCAAAGGCAGGCAGATGGGAGTGATTACATTTATAACTGTTTTTGGAATCCGATAATACGTGGAGGACATATATTTTATGGAAATCTTATTACTTAGCCACCTGCAACAATACAACAATAACCTGGATTTGTGTAGCAAAAGCAATTTCCTGCAGATGTTGAAAATTTCTTTATGAAACATTAACACATCCTACAGATGCCTCCAGAGTTGCTGCATGTTTTCTGCTGCACTTATTTTCTGTTTCTTGTTGCATTTTATTGTGTCCATAATGGAGGAAATCATCTCACAGAACATCACAGGAGCATAATGAGATCGAAAAAATATATGAAAACAAAGAATAACCTGTTATGGCAGGATCCAAAAACTTGGTCAAAGAATTGAATTTAAAGGAGGATCTTTAAGAAAGAAAGAGAAACGCAGACTTAGAATGGGGAGACTGTTACTTGTTTTTGACTGTTTCACCCCAACTGTTCCATTAAATCTCTTCATAATCCTGAACACCATTGCTAACTCTCCCTTAGACCTCCATGCTTGAAGGAGGACAACGTTGATTTATTCTCAATATTCCTGTTGAGGCCGAACTAAAGAATTAGCATAACTTCCTTGTGTTGATGTTGACCTTTGTTTGTAAAGCCTAGAGTGACAAATATTTTATTAGTAGCCTTAACAATTTGTCCTGAATATTTAAAGATTGTATGAGTGAACCCTCAGGTTCCTGTTATTACACCTCTTTTCAAAATGTTATCAATTGATTTGTATTGCTGTCTTGTTCTGTCACGCAAAATTAATCATTTCATATCTCTCTGCACTGAATTTCACCTAGCTTTCAGTTTAAAGTAAATGAATACTTTGGAGTATGTTTGGAGAGTTCTTTCTGTGCTTTTTTGACTTTTTCCAAGTCTGTGAAGTTGCAAAGAATATTTGGTTTAATGATTATTAATATAAACTTCGTAGATTGCTGAAGCAGCATGAATAATGAACTCACCTGAAAGTTATGTTTGAACTTCCTCCAACAAAGACCATGTTATTTTAAAATATAAACAATTATCAACATCTTTAGCCTTTTGCTTTCTTTGCTCATTGCCTCTTGCTTAGCAGTTTTAAAGCTGGCAGTGCACAATACTCCGAACTTTGCTTCTTCAGACATTTTAAGATGATTATGAATTAATTCAACCAGAGTACAATGCCCTTGAATGTGTTTCAAACTTATTAATATTTCTCAATAACATTAAATGCAAACTATCTAATTAAATCTTAAACTTAAAACACAAGCTCAGTTTGATTACTAAATATAAATCAGTTCCTGCGTTGGGTAAGAAGATATTCTCCTAATTGCCACAGTCGACTCAATTAAATTCTATGACCTCTACAGCGTGCATTAATTATGCTACTGTTACATTGTTACATCCCCCCAAATAATATTGATGAAGATATTAATCTTGAAGAAAGAATAATCCTTGTCTGAATATTCCTAATTAAATGATATTTCCTGCTCAATTTTATTTATCACCTTTTCCTTCTTCTTGAGAGCTTTATCCTCTGGTGTACTTTTATATTTAATTATATTTCCTCCACTCTTTCTGCTGCTGAAGATGGTGGATTATGTACTTAAATTGTTGTAAACTTTCCTCTTCAGGCTTGTATTCTCACTCTCTTTTAATCAGGTAATGATGACAATCTGGTAGGGAGCAGCTTCTTTGCTCAAGGAAGACACTGGTTCAAGGAAAAGTCTTTCCAGGAGGGTTTGAGAAAGTCAAAGAATTGTACATCACAAGTTGAATAGAAGACAAATGGTGCTGACTGAACCATTTGTCCTAAACTGGGCAAAACTCTATTCCAACACAGGGCAATGTTAACTCCATGAAGTTTCTTTCTCAGGAGGTTGTGGGACAGTAATGGATCATTGTGATTTTGGAGAAGGAAGATAATTTGGAGAATTTACTCCACTGCCATGGCAGTAACTCACTTATAGTTTAGCAGCAGCAGTGAGTTTCTTTTCTAGTAGGGTTATCAAAGGAGCTGGAACCTGTTGAGAATGCCATAGTCTTCTTTCTATTGCTTTTATTTTATAGAAGGAACATTCTGAGTTGCACTAAGAATCCTCCATTCCAGGATAAGTGGACAAAATCCTCCGCGAAAAATGGTAGCATTAAATAATTGTTTGGGGTAGCATTTCTCACAAACATGATTAAGTTAAACTGGGTTAGTTTTAAACTTACTCAACTCATCTTACTGGTACAATACTATCCAATAAAAACAAAGTCCTTTGGCAAAGAACTTTATAAATCACCCAATGATCCAAGGTACTTCAGAGGAGTTTAATTAACAGACAAATATGGGCATTGAGTCAGACAAAAAAAAATGAGAAGAAATAACCAAATGTCTTAAGAAAATGTCTTGAAGAGAAGGATGTAGCAGGGTGATAATGTTTTAGTAGTATACTTAAGAGCTTAGGAACTAGACAACTGAAAGCGCAATCATCAGAGAAGAAGCAAAGGAAACCGATGGTACATAAGAGGCCAGAGTTGGAGGAACACTGAGTTTTTGAGTGTAATTGGGCCAAGAGGAAACACAATAGAAAAGAGAGGTTAATAGAGTGTGATGTGAGTTAGGATATAAAGAGCAAAGGTTTGGATAGGTCTAAAATTTTGAACAATGGAAGGTGAGGTGACAAGCCAGGAGAGTTGGATAGAAACAAACTTAGGCTTTCTGCTGACTTCTCTTTTTTTGTCCATGTTTCAATATTTTCAATTCCATTTAATCTCATTCAGTAACCGGGTAATGTTTTTTGTGTTTCCATTGTCATTGCAGTGTATATAGATATCATTTTGTGTTCTGCTGGCTGTTTTTATGGAAAAATGTTTCAGTTAGTGATTGAGCAACATATGGATTGAGGCATGGACAATAGATAGATAGCTGACAATATGTTGGTGGTTGGAGGCAATCCTGTGATAGAGAAACTTGTTGGAAGTACATCTCATTCAAATAGAACATCAAGCGTGCAAGCATTACAATTTAGCTTGAGATGGGCAAAATTTCAAACCCCGCTGATTTGCTTCACTAAAAGATAGTAACAACTGTATAATGACAACAATGCCATACTTCAGCATTGACAATCCCTTATCTTTGTTTCTTTTATATTGTGAAGAATATGGAAGTACAACTTGACTACTTCTGAGTGACTCTGTCGGATGTACAACATTTCCTTTCGAAAATCACCTTATATTTTTAAAATACTTTTAACATTTTCTTATTTTGATTATTTCTATTTTTATCTCCAGTTACTCTGTCCTTAGTTTTTATTCTTGTTGAAACCTCTTTCTGATTTTTTTTCTCTTCCAATTTATCTTTAATATATTCTACTCCATTCTCTGATCCAAAGAAGAAACAAATAGCCTGCTCCTTCCATCAGCTCCCATGAATTATCTGACCTTTTGTGACGGAAACATTATTTCTGCTAGTTGTATATGAGACAAAAGAACTGCAAATGCTGGAATCCAAAGTTGACAAGTAGGAGATTGGCAGCATTGGAAGATTGAGAAGTCGACATTTCAGGTCTAACCCTTCTTCAGGATTGGAGGTGGGTGTAAAGGAAGCTGCAGATAAAGGGGTTGCCGGGCAGGGTGATGAAGTTTGGACAGGTGAAGACAGATAGAGGGTACGACCTGATTGGTCAATGGGAGGAACGAATCTGATTGGTGGTAGGGAGCAATGGAAGGGAGAAGGAGGGGCGAGGAAGAGACTTGGGGGAAGGAAAGGGAGGTTATTTGAAATTGGTGAACTCAATGTTGAGTTCTTCAGGCTGTAGGCTGCCCAGGCGCAAGGTGAGGTTTTGTTCCTCCAGTTTGCGGTTTGATTCGTTGTGGCAATGGAGGAGGCCAAGGACGGTCATGTCAGAAAGGAAGTGGTTGGGGGAATTAAAATGGGTGGTGACTGGGAGGTCTGGTTGGCCCCTGCGAACCCGGCTGCCATGCTTGATTAACCATTCCCTAAGTTTACGTTCGGTCTCCCCGATGTAGAGAAGACCACATTGGGAGTACCTGATGCAGTAAAGTAGGTTGGAAGAGAGGCAGGTGAACTGCTGTCTCACCTGGAAGGACTGTTTAGGGCCCTGGATGGAGGGAAGGTCGGGGGGGGGGGGGGGGATGTTGGTGTATCAACAGGTGTTGCATCCTTTCCCATTGCAGTGGAAGGTACCTGGGAGTTTGGGGGGAGTTGTTGGTGCAAACCAAGGATTGTTGAAGGAAACCATCCTTGTGTAAGGCAGCAGGGTTGGGGAGGGGAAGATGTTCTTGGTGGTGAGGTCCAGTTGGAGTTGGCGAAAGTGTTTAAGGATGATGTGTTGGATACGGAGACTGGTGGGGTGGTAGCTGATGACCAGGGGGACTCTATTTTTATTGCGTTTGGTGAGGGGGGTTAGAGCATTCTGACAGGGATTGGAGGTAGGGCAGTGGAGGGCTATCTGGATGACAGAGGGAGGAAAGCATGTTGTTCAAAATAGGAGAACATCTGGGATGCTTGAGAGCAGAATGTCTCCTCCTCTAAGCAGGTGCGGTGAAGGTGGAGGAATTGGGAGAACGGGATGGAGTTCTTGCAGGATACTGGATGAAAGGAGGTGCAGTCCAGGTAGTTATGGGATTCTGTGAGTTTGTCGTAAACGTCCATCTAGAGACTGTTGCTGGAAGTCAGAGGTCAAGAAAGGGGAGGGAGGTGTCCAAGGTGGACCAAGTGAATTTGAAGGCAGGATGGAAGTTGTGAGTGAAGTTGATGAACTGCTCCAGTTCAGAGTGCTGCAACAATGCAGTCATTGATGTACCTACATAGGCACTGTGCCCCAACTCTTCCACTGTTACATCGATGACATGATATAAAAGACTGTTCTTGGAGGAGCTCAACTGTGTTCAATGTCCAGTTAGTTTTCCAATTATTCATTTAGTGCAAAGTCAATGTGGCTCACAATAATTTATAGTTATTCCTAGGCTTAGCCTATTAGCTCGCAATAGATAATCGTATAGCTAAGATGCAATATACTATATATTTAACCTTTAAACTTTATCAAGATTGAGCCTATTTTCTGCCAAAGGCTTTGAGTGTATTCATATGTGGGGCTGAACAACATGGACAATAGTAAGAAATGTAACAGAATCATTTGAAAAGTCTAGTGAGATCTACTTCATCATTGGAAACAAATTGATGCATCTTTGACCCATAATCTGAGCACTGAGGTGAGATTGTCTCTTGGCAGCAATGAGGATTATTCCTACCTTATCATCTGGCTCAAGCAGATTAGACATGGAGAGTTCTAGACCTGGAAATCAGATGTGGATACCTGGCAACATCAGCTGCTGATGGCTGCCACATATCTCCACAATGGGCGTCACACAACAGAATCTCAGTCCATGCTCCATTGCCTCCAGGGACATGCGGCCATGTCCACGGACATTGACCTCTGACCATGTGATAACCTCTAAAAACTCTGTGGCCCATCCGTATTCCACTTTCAAAGACCCTGCTGTACTTTGATGCTGCATCTTGGGCTTCATGAGCAATTGTCATTGTAATGCAGCACTTTGCACTCAGGAACACACATCTAGTTCATGGACTGGGCCAGACTGCATCTTCAGGCTGTTGCTCGCTCACGTTGAGCCTGCGTGGATGCTCAGAGAATCACTCCTTGCCTTGCCCTGCCCTGCCCTGCCCTACCCTACCCTATCCTGCCCTGCCCTGCCATACAGCCACTAATACTTTTTATTTTTAATTTCAAAAATATACTTTATTCATAAAATATTTTTATGGTCTGTACAGTTAGACATGCCATACATATGTAAACATTCCATTTCTTTGCATACAGAGATCAGAATTCATCATTTGCATATACAGGTCTGTACGTTTACCATCCATATATTTAGCTGAGGCGTCAGCAGAGCCAAAATGACTGCGCGGGCCTCCTGTTCTTCTTAGGCAGGCAGATGTTACACAGTGGTCTTTCCCCACTGCGCCTTGGCGGCTGCTGCCCCAAGCTTCAGCGCATCCCTCAGCACATAGTCCTGGACCTTGGAATGTGCCAGTCTGCAACACTCAGTCGGGGTCAACTCCTTCAGCTGGAAGATCAACAGGTTTCGGACCACCCAGAGAGCATCCTTCACCGAGTTGATGATCCTCCAGGCACAGTTGATGTCCGTCTCGGTGTGCGTCCCAGGGAATAGACCATAGAGCACGGAGTCTCGCGTCACAGCGCTGCTTGGGACGAACCTCGACAAACACCACTGCATTCCTCTCCAGACTTCTTCTGCGTAGACACATTCCAGAAGGAGGTGTGTGACAGTCTCATTCCCTCCCCCCCCCCCCCGCCGCTTCAAGGGCAGCATGTGATGCGGGAGAGAGTCCGGGCATGCATGACAGATCTCACCAGCAGAGCCCTTCTCACCACCAGCCAAGCCATGTCTTGGTGCTTGTTGGAAAGTTCTAGCAATGAGGCATTCTGCCAAATGATTTTGACAGTCTGCTCAGGGAACCACTCGATAGGATCCACCTTCTCCTTTTCCCAAAGGGTCTCAAGGACACTATGTGCTGACCACACACAGCCACTAATACAGTCTGACAATAATACTGTATTAGGATGCTGCTTGTGACAAACACAAATTCAGAAATCTTGTCTTGGTTCTCAGCAATCTTCTGTCAAGTCAAGGGATATAGCCTTTGGTCAGGGGGTCAAAGGCAGTCTCTGATACCAGTCCATGAGCTTGAAGATGATCAGTCAACCATATAGAGTGGTCAGAGTCAGCATTCTCTGCCCACAAGGGATGAGGAACTGAATGTCCACAACCCAGATTTACATATCTTGCATTTACATATTAATGAACTGAAACCTGCAACCCATTCTAAAAGATGAAAGACAATCCAGGTTTGTTGAATAGGTGTCTATCATTTCAGTTGCATGACACTGCAATCTTTTGCTGTAAATTCTGTGTCTTATGATCTTATATTCTACAACCACCTAGTGAAGGAGCAGTGCTCCAAAAGTTAATGTTTCCAAATGTTTTTGATATATAAATCAATTTAATTTTCAAAACTGGTTTTGGGTTCTGTATCCTTTGAGGAGATTGTTTGCCTTTGTGGTACGATGTATAGTACACAAAACCATCTCCAGCTTTTAGTTTTGGATGGAAGCAGCCAACCTATCTCTTTGATTGTTGCAGCCAGATCAAAACTATTGAGCTCTAGATAGTTTGACTTGTGGATTACACTTTGAAATGTTAAATTTATGTGAGCTTATAGGCCTATGATAGACATTAGGAATGATCCAAGCTTTGGCCTGTTTGGCAAAGAATGTCAAATCATGTTGATCTTCAGAAAAAAAGTTGCCACTTGAAGCTCGAAAATAATTAGACAAGGTCTACATTTTAATTACTGTGTAGTTTCAATGAGCTCTCATTCCAGTGTCTGTTCAAAATTATTGCAAAGCATTAAGAACATTTCAATGGTTGGATTTCATAGTCAACAGCATAGCAACAGCATTTATACCTGACCTTGAAGAAAATTGCCCACAAAGATCTAACAATGTTTATAAAGGAATGGGCTTCACCTTTTTTCCACTACAATTCAAATCTGGTGACAAGTCAAGAGGCTCTCCTAGTGTGGAGCCAAACAGTTATGCCAGCAAGCAGGGTTTTCATCAATCACATTGAATAATCCCCTCAGACAGAAAACCAGGAAAGTAAGAGCACTTTATCTTACACCTTTAATTAAATTAATCAGATAACAAAATAAATTGTTTTGGTTGGACATAGAGATAAGCCAAAATATTAATATAAATAAGCTTATGAAATAATACATGTGGATTTTTAAACTCCAAGTTGTCTATCACATCTAGAAGGTTGGTTTTTCAGGGCCAGTGTAACAGTTTAACAGTTCCTATAATACTGGTATCCCATTAAAAACATGATTATATCTTTTATAACAAAGTGTAAATTTTTAAGTACGTTCGCCAAGCAGTAATGACTTTGGGATTGGGGTGCCCTCATCAGCACATCCCCTTGGGGGGATTGGGATAATCATATAGTGAATGGCAGAATGTTCATCGTTATTAAGATCCCAAAATTCAGCCTTAAGTTCTTAAATGGTGAGTTAATCCTACATTATACGTCCAGTTTTGCATGTTTTCTATTTTGTGATAATAAATCCTCTTTTGAATAAAATGGGTTACTAATTTTGGTCTGAGGTAAAGGTTTGTCGTGGTATTTCAATGAATGTCACAAGGAAACTAATAGACAGCCCTTATGGTGTCAGATGCATAGCTTGTTCATTATTTCTTCAGCTTCTACTCCCATGGCTTCTGATATTCATGATTACTGTCCTGCCTCTAGTTTTTGCCATGCTTCAGGTACATTACCAAACTCACAGCAACCATATGGCTACAAGCATAAGTTCCAAAAAGATATTAATTTGTTGCTGAAAAGGAATTTCTACGAATGAAAGTTACTTAAAAATGTTGACTAAGAGCCTCACACCTGATTGTCACTCAAATCCATCCTCAAGCAGGAGACCTTTGATTGAGCTCTTAATCAAGTCTTTCTGCTCAAAACTAAATCAAGCTTATGCTTTTGCCTTTGATTATGTTGATATTTGGTGCCACCATATTTGATGCCTCAACCTATTCATCTAGTTGCTATCGGTGCCAAGCCTTTCTGTTCTGATGGATATCGAACAACTCACACCTTGTTGTCTGTTCAAATGTCACATCTCAAATTGTCTGTTTAGTTAGCTAATCCCTGAGCTTTGCTCACCTCAATGCCCTGCTCCAACCCAAGCTCTATACCATATATCTCTTTTATGACCATTACCCCATATCTTGCAGAAATCAGCACATGAGCCATCAAAAAGAAGTTATCAATCAATGTCCTAGATACAAGTCCTTTGTCAGAATGAAGGCAGCACACACAATGGCAAACACAGAAAAGAATTTTTGTAGGTGCTTGAGTTTGTGATGATCCTAACATGACTAATTTATAGAATTTTGTCATGACACGTGGTAAATCCTCCTGCTTAATTTAAACCAGCAACATAGAAAACATTTATCCTGTGCCATAATCTGTGAAAATTTGAAAGGCCAAGAACAATTTAAAAATCAACAACTTTATTTCTTAAAGTATAACTGAAAAAAATTAACTAACAACTATTTACAACTCCTTCCTCTAACCTACCTTCTACTTTCCCCTTTACAATACTGGCCTGATAAAAATCCCAGTTTAGGTTTACAAAACAAAACTTCTTATCTCAAAACCAAGCAGCTTTCAGTTCTTCTCTGTATTCCTGTCTTCTTTTCTTTTTCTTGGGGATTCTGCTTTACAGGTTTCTGGTCGATAAAGGCACCTTTAAGAGAGCTATGTTTTTGGACAGTTCTTCACCCAACTGTTCAACTTTCCCCGGTCTTACACTCCCAAGCATCAGATTGTGTCTTTGCCTTTTAAGGTTGTCAATACACTAAATTCAAACTTGATTGGAATTTGGTATTTTTTTGGGTATAACTTAAACTGATTGGCCTATTTCAAATCTGTTTTGTTATTTCCAGGCAACCCAGCTAATCTAGCTTTCGACCAAGTGTTATGTTGTTACCTTATTGAGAATACTTGGTGCTGTCATGTAGTTCTGCTAGCTTCTAACTCTCTTAAAGATACAGTATACCTACATCTTCAAAACAATGTGATCAAGAACAGTTTTATAAAACAAGATTGATCTTGGATATTTTGCTGCATAT
Source organism: Chiloscyllium punctatum (assembly GCF_047496795.1). Lineage (NCBI taxonomy): Eukaryota > Metazoa > Chordata > Chondrichthyes > Orectolobiformes > Hemiscylliidae > Chiloscyllium > Chiloscyllium punctatum. The sequence goes on from NC_092782.1 coordinate 29,026,570, forward strand.
TTCTAGTCATCTTTGATTTATTGTCCCTTTAATTCTGCAGACTCTTCTTTCAGCACCAATGCAGCCTGGCTGATATGGGTAGATTATAGTTCATTCTCGCATCATATCTGGTGTAGGCTGCTACTTTGACTAGGTGTTTTTTTAATTGTGCTTATTGTTTTTAAAAATGAGTATTTCTTCCACCTGATATGTTAATCCAACTTTTGAAGCTTCTCAACATCTTGAAGCATAAACAAGGACACAGACCCCAAAGTGGCCTAATTTGTGCTAGAAAATTTATGTAATGTAATTTTATCTCTGTCAGTGACTGTGTAAGGTCAATTGTACATTTACACAGGTCCTGAAAACAAGCATCACGCACCTTACTGTCCTCTTCTGACAAACATATTCATTTCTGATTCTTATAATACAATTGCTAGCTTCACAAACCTTAGTTTTGAACAACTTAGTCCAACTCTAAATTAATAACCTTGACAAAGATGGGATCCCTGGACTGCTCAACTCTGTCTGATCATTTTGACAAATTTACCTGCCTGAAGAGACATTGTCTGTTTTTTTTGGACTAATTTGGCATCTCTGGTCCTGACTATAACCTGCACCATTGTCTTGTTGTGCTTCCAAATTTATATCTTCTGTAGACTAACCTGTAGAAAGTGGTGGTTGACTCTCAGATTGGATGGTCAAGACATAATTGGTTTAATGCAACAGGCAGGCCCTTATAGCAATCTGTTCTTCTTTCAGTTGGGCAGCAGCAATGTTTTACATTGTTCTTGCTCTATCCTGATTTCCTGATCTTTTGAGCGACCCTGCCCAGTTGTGTGCTTCTCTTGCCACAGAACAAATGTGATTTTCACAATTTACCATGAACTTGTAGAGTCATAGAGTCATAGAAATGTACAACACGGAAACAGACCCTTCGGTCTAACTTGTCCATGCCGACCAGATATCCCAACCCAATCTAGTCCCACCTGCCAGCACCTGGTCCACATACCTCCAAACCCTTCCTATTCATATACCCATCCAAATGCCTTTTAAATGTTGCGATTGTACTCTCCTCAACCACTTCCTCTGGCAGCTCATTCCATACACTTACCACCCTCTACGTGAAAATGTTGCCTCTTAGGTCTCTTTTATATCTTGCCCCTTTCACCCTAAACCTATGCCCTCTAGTTCTGGACTCCCCCACCTCTGGGAAAAGACTTTGTCTATTTATCCTATCCAGCCTCTCATGATTTTATAAACCTCTATAAGACCATAAGACCATAAGACATAGGAGTGGAAGTAAGGCCATTCGGCCCATCGAGTCCACTCCACCATTCAATCATGGCTGATGCGCATTTCAGCTCCACTTACCAGCGTTCTCCCCGTAGCCCTTAATTCCTCTAGACAACAAGAATCTATCAATCTCGGCCTTGAAGACATTTAGCGTCCTGGCTTCCACTGCACTCCGTGGCAATGAATTCCACAGGCCCACCACTCTCTGGCTGAAGAAATGTCTCCGCATTTCTGTTCTGAAATGACCCCCTCTAATTCTAAGGCTGTGTCCACGAGTCCTAGTCTCCTCGTCTAAAGGAAACAATTTCCTAGCATCCACCTTTTCCAAGCCATGTATTATTTTGTATGTCTCTATTAAGTCTCCCCTTAATCTTCTAAACTCCAACGAATACAATCCCAGTATCCTCAGCCGTTCCTCATATGCTAGACCTGTCATTCCAGGGATCATCCGTGTGAATCTCCGCTGGACACGTTCCAGTGCCAGTATGTCCTTCCTGAGGTGTGGGGACCAAAACTGGACACAGTACTCCAAATGGGGCCTAACCAGAGCGTTATAAAGTCTTAATAGTACATCTCTGCTTTTATATTCCAACCCTCTTGAGATAAGAGACAACATTGCATTCGCTTTCTTAATCACGGACTCAACCTGCATGTTTACCTTTAGAGAATCCTCGACTAGCACTCCCAGATCCCTTTGTGCTTTGGCTTTATTAATTTTCTCACCATTTAGAAAGTAGTCCATGCTTTTATTCTTTTTGCCAAAGTGCAAGACCTCGCACTTGCTCACGTTAAATTCCATCAGCCATTTCCTGGACCACTCTCCCAACCTGTCTAGATCCTTCTGTAGCCTCCCCACTTCCTCAGTACTACCTGCCTGTCCACCTAACTTCGTATCATCGGCAAACTTCGCTAGAATGCCCCCGGTTCCCTCATCCAAATCATTAATATATAATGCGAACAGCTGTGGCCCCAGCACCGAACCCTGCGGGACACCGCTCGTCACCGGCTGCTATTCTGAAAAAGAACCTTTTATCCCAACTCTCTGCTTTCTATTAGACAGCCAATCCTCAATCCATCCCAGCAGCTCACCTCGAACACCATGGGCCCTCACCTTGCTCAGCAGCCTCCCGTGTGGCACCTTATCAAAGGCCTTTTGAAAGTCTAGATAGACCACATCCACTGGGTTTCCCTGGTCTAACCTACTTGTTACCTCTTCAAAAAATTCCAACAGGTTTGTCAGGCATGACCTCCCTTTACTAAATCCATGTTGACTTGTTCTAATCAGACTCTGCTCTTCCAAGAATTTAGAAACCTCATCCTTAATGATGGATTCTAGAATTTTACCAACAACCGAGGTTAAGCTGATTGGCCTATAATTTTCCATCTTTTGCCTTGATCCTTTCTTGAACAAGGGGGTTACAACAGCCATCTTCCAATCATCCGGGACCTTTCCTGACTCCAGTGACTCTTGAAAGATCTCAACCAATGCCTCTGCTATTTCCTCAGCCACCTCTCTCAGAACTCTCGGGTGTATCCCATCGGGGCCAGGAGATTTATCAATTTTAAGACTTTTTAACTTTTCTAGCACTATCTCTTTCGTAATGGCAACCATACTCAACTCAGCCCCGTGACACTCTTTAATTTTTGGGATATTACTCATGTCTTCCACTGTGAAAACTGACGCAAAGTACTTGTTAAGTTCTCCTGCTATTTCCTTATCTCCCATCACTAGGCTTCCTGCATCAGTTTGAAGTGGCCCAATGTCTACTTTTGCCTGTCGTTTGTTTCTTATGTACTGAAAGAAACTTTTACTATTATTTCTAATATTACTGGCTAGCCTACCTTCATATTTGATCCTCTCATTTCTTATTACACTCTTTGTTATCCTCTGCTGGTTTTGTATCCTTCCCAATCTTCTGATTTCCCACTGTTCTTAGCCACTTTATAGGATCTCTCTTTTTCTTTAATACATTTCCTGACTTCCTTTGTCAGCCAAGGTTGTCTAATCCCTCCCCGGTTAATCTTTCTTTTCTTGGGAATGAACCTCTGTACAGTGTCCTCAATTATACCTACAAACTCCTGCCATTTTTGCTCTACTGTCTTCCCGGTTAGCCTCTGCTTCCAGTCTATTTTAATCAGTTCCTCTCTCATGCCCTCATAATTACCTTTATTCAACTGTAACACCATTACATCCAATTTTGCCTTCTCCCTTTCAAACTCCAGACTGAACTCTACCATATTATGGTCGCTACTTCCTAAGGGTTCCCTTACTTTAAGATCTTTTATAGAGTCTGGTTCATTGCAAAGCACTAGGTCCAGAATAGCCTGCTCTCTTGTGGGCTCCATGACAAGCTGTTCCAAAATGCCATCCTGTAAGCATTCCATGAACTCCCTTTCTTTAGATCCACTAGCAACATTATTTACCCAGTCCACCTGCATATTGAAGTCTCCCATGATCAATGTAACCTTGCCTTTCTGACATGCCTTCTCTTTTTCCCGGTACATGTTGCGTCCCTGGTCCTGACCACTGTTAGGAGGTCTATACACAACTCCAATTATGTTTTTTTTGCCTTTGTGGTTCCTCAATTCCACCCACACAGACTCCACATCATCCGATGCTATGTCATTCAATACCATAGATTTAATTTTGTTCTTAACTAACAAGGCAACCCCACCCCCTCTGCCCACCTCTCTGTCTTTTCGATAAGTTGAAAAACCATGGAGGTTTAACTGCCAGTCCTGACCCCCCTGTAACCAAGTCTCTGTGATGCCTACTACATCATAATCATTCACTATTATCTGTGCCATTAGTTCATCGGCTTTGTTATGAATGCTACGAGCATTCAGGTAAAGTGCCTTAATGCTAACTTCCTTATCATTAGAGATGTTGGAAGTCATATGTCCTAAGTTATCCTTGCTTTTTTCTGCATTCTCAGTCTGCCTCAATTTTAAATCCGCCTGGAAACATGCTATCCTGCTGCTTATCTTTCCATTTACCTCCATACTCCCTGTCGCTTTCACTTTCCCTTCCCCCCAACTCAGAAGTTTAAAGTCCTACTGACCACCCTATTTACCCTCTTCGCTAGAACATTGGTACCTGATCGGTTCAGGTGGAGACCGTCCCAACGGTACAGATCCCCCCTGTTCCAAAACTGATGCCAATGCCCCATGAAGTGGAATCCCTCTTTCCCACACCAATCCCTTAGCCACGTGTTTACTTGCCTAATTTTCTTGTCCCTATGCCAATTGGCACGTGGCTTGGGCAGTAATCCAGAGATTATGACCCTTGAGGACCTGTGGTTCAATTTCCTGCCTAGTGCTTCGTAATGCCCAAACAGGTCCTCCACCCTAGTCTTGCCTATGTTGTTGGTACCAACGTGGACCACAACAACTGGATCCTCCCCCTCCCGCTCCAATATCCTTTCAAGCCGGTCAGAGATGTCTCGCACCCTGGCACTGGGCAGGCAACACACCTCAGCCTCTAACGCTCCAGGGAAAATAGCCCCAGCCTATTCAGCCTCTCCCTGTAGCTCAAATCCTCCAACCCTGGCAACATCCTTGTAAATCTTTTCTGAACCCTTTCAAGTTTCACAACATCTTTCCGCTAGGAAGGAGACCAGAATTGCAGGCAGATCATTAATGAAATGGGCTACAGATTCTCTTGGATAGTGAATCCTTCTGTTGAATTGGGATCTTTCAATAATTTTATTTGTTCCCAGATTAAGGAAATTGTTAAAAGCTTTTCAAACTTCATCAGAAGTTTCTAAGTTCTTCCTTTACATTCTGATGAGCCATGAAATTATCAATTATAAGTCCAATTGAATACAATAATTTGTTTATTTGTTAACCATGTGATTTACTGTCTAGCTTGAAACTAATTGTGAATCTTAAGGTAGTCTGAGGTAGGGCAGGCAGTGACAGGAGGAGCAGACAACCCAAAACAGCCAGTGTGTGAGCTCAGCATGGCCAGGCTCTTATGGACTGTGGTATTAAGCTGTTTTTCTTTTTTTCTATTTTTTAATAAGAAGGACTGTAATGTTTAAGTTTGTAGCTTTGTTTTCTTTATTTGCCTTGTGCCAAGGTTCTGTACCTAGGTACCTTTGTACCTAAGGTGGTACCGTAAGTGGTGACTTGCAAATGTTTCACTGTACTCAGGTGAGTACATGTAACGCTAAACCTAATTCAATTCAATTCAAAACTGTATTCTCAGCATTGAAACTTTAGACTGTTAAGCAACAACATCCACTCCAATTAGAATGTAGGTAATGCCATTAAATTGAATGCCAATCTGCAACACTAATCACCTTGGTCTGTGCTGCAGTGATACCAGCCACTACCAGCTTATGTTTGGGGTATTTCACAGGTGCCATGCTTTTGTCTTTGACTGAGGCTGAGGGTCTACTTTGTTTACATTGGTAGAGGAAAATCATTTGTGGGTCTTAATAAAAAGAAGATCTTGTCTTGAACAAGATGTCGATTATTGCATGATAATAATTAGGAACAAGGAACATAATAGACATTGTTTTGAAAATGATTGGGTGATCTGCGGACATTGGTCTTCTCTCTACATATCTTAAGATGTTTTATGTTTTCTCTATCAAAGTCCTTATGATACCATCACATTGGGGATGGAGCTGGATGCAATCTTCAACATTACCCTTTTATGTAACAATGGGATTTCCCTCATTGGTGAGAATTCTGCCAACCTGAGTGATGAACCTAAAGTCAAGAAATTGGATAGTGTCAGAGATTTGGGCTGATGTCCCAGTTGAGCATCTTGGCTTCAAGAATTCAGTTTCTGACATACCTCTTGCAACTTTAACCAACAATAGTTCCTGAATTTAATAGGTCCATGATTAGGATATCTCAATTATTGAAATGGAAGTTACACCATTCAGTATTTAATTTTAAAAGCAGCAAGGCTCATCCCTGAGAAGAGTATTATAGAGGGATGCAAAGTTAAAGAGAATTATTTACGACTTAAGCATTGCTCTCTAGTGGCAGATTTGTAAAATAATATTTTCTTTGCACAGAGGAAAGAACTATGTGTTCTTGTGTTAGAAAAATCAAACATTTGATTGGAACTGTACATATTTTTGCTACTTAAAGATTTTGCATTTTCTCTAGTTGTTCAACACAGAAATATCAATTCCTACTTTGCACACAGGTATTTTGATGTCAGTTTCCAGTTGAATGAAAACATGATTTTTTGAATACATTATGTATGATTGATGTAACTAGAAATAGTGCACAGAGAATGGTGTGTTTTTCATATGTTTTACTGTGTGTCGCAGTCTAGAATTCTGCTGTACTACTTGTAATCATCTAAAGTAAGTCTTCATTTTAAGCTGCCCAATTCAACTATGGGCCAGATTTTCCAAGGCTTAGCAATAACACAGATTGCCACTTTACTCCTTCTTTGTTATTCACAAAGGAGCTCCACATTTCTGACAGGAGATGCTGTTTAGGGGTCCTTCAGAAATGCACAGTTGTAATTTCATTCTGACTAGTCTCTCATACTGCAGAGTAGTTGGGAGAACGCAAACCATGCCCACAAAAGTCCATTGCCATATTCTGTGATTTAAAATGTCCAGCATCATAGAAAGCCACTTTGACAGCTCCTGTGAAAAGGTGAGTACATCAGGTAAGTGCGAGGTTAGGGTGTCGGGTAGGTAAGGTACCAGGTGGGTAAGGTGCTAAGTGTCTATAAATTGGGTGCCAAGTAAATAGGATGCCAGGAAAGTAGGGTGCCAGATGGGTAGGGAGTTGGGTGCTAGAAAGTATGGTACCAGATGGACAGGCTGCCAGTTAGGTATGGTGTCAGGCATGTTAAGAGTAGAGTGCCAAGTAAGTAAGGTGCAGGTGTGTAGGGTCAATGGACAAAGGGGCCAGGTAAGTGTTGGAGTTTTTAGAGTAGGTCAAGGTGGGCGGGAGGTATCAGGTCCAGAGGTAGCAGGGTGTGCATGTCTGGGGTGGGGGAAGGGAGTGTCAAGTCCCAGGGATTGCGAGGTGCAGATCCAGTAATGGAGAAGATCCAATGGCGGGGGAGAGGATCTGGCAGTGGGGGAAGGTGTATGTCAGTGTGGTATATCAAGATCGGGGTGGGGAAGGGGTGTATTGGGTTTTGAAGGTAGAGCGAATGTTACATCAAGGCCTGAAGGGTATAAAGGGTCTGGGAAAAATGTAGATGAGGTTATGTGTTATAAGTTGGGATTTGGGAGTCAGTTTAATAGTTACTTGGGAGTTAGACTAGGTTTTCACTGATCTAACCTTGCCTTAGTGAACTGCAGCAGAATCCTCCAAAATCTCTAATTTAAATAGATATGTTCAGAGCATTCAGGCATTAGGGAGTTGTCCAGTGGAATCTTTAATTTCCTGGGCAATTTTCTCAGCATCTGCTACAGGGATTTCACTGGGTCCCGGGCTGCATTTCCCACGTATGCTTCAGAAAGCAAATGTCTGGCCAGCAAAAGAATCCAAGCCATTGTTTTGTTTTAACACTGGCAAGTCAACGTGGCCTGAAATTTCATTGAACTTAATTGCATTTGTTTTAATGTCAGTTTGTGGGCAACTCGAATGGAGTTTCCCCCCAACCTCAGCCTGTGAGTTGTAGCTCTTCCTTCTCCCTGACCTCGAGTCACATCCTCATGCTAACTCTCGACCTTCTCAGTTTTGCCTTTTCCCTACTGCCCAAACTTCACTGTCCCTTTTTGCACCTTCCCAACTGACCCTCTGACTGTTTCCTATGTTGAACTTTCATTCCTATTCTAGATCCAGATTCCATCTTATGTTGCAGCTCCAATGTCATGGAATTCCCGACGGCTCAGAAAGGCTGGGGTGTTTTACAGCCCACGCTTAATTTAAATAACTTTTAAAGCTGCTCCTATTTCACAGCTCTGCTCACAAACCATTGTTTGAAAGGGAAACAGTGGGAAGGAGGATTTAAACAAGCATGGATTGTAACGGAGCTTCTGAACCATCAGGTTTCACATGTACATGATGTTGGAACTCCAGCTTTAAATCGAATCTGGATCTTGAATGGGAACAGAAACCCAGGTGAAAGCAACAGCCAAAAGGGTGTGTTATGGAGGAGAGGAGGCGAGAACTCGGAGGTCAGGGAGGAGGAGATCCACAACCTGGAGGGCGTTGAGTGAGGAGGACCACGATATATATAGAATCCTTGAGTTATGTATAAAATCCCTACAGTGTGGAACAGGCCCTGCGGCCCAACATGTAACAAGAGTAACCCACCCAGACTCATTCCCCCCTACTCTATATTTAGCCCTGATTAATGGACCTAAGCTACCCATCTTTGAACATCATAGGCAATTTAGCTTGACCAATCCAATTAACCTGCACATCTTTGGACTGTGGAAAGAAACCAGACCATAAATGGAAATCCACATAGACCTGGGGAGAATGTGTAAACTCCACACTGGCAGTCATCCGAGGCTGGAATAAAACCCGGGTCTGTGAGGCAGCACTGTGCCACCACACCCAATGGAAGGCATTAAGTGAAGAGGTCCATAAAATGGAGGGCAATGAATGAGGAGAGGCTACAGCCTGGAAGGTTTCTGGGTGTGGGGAGGGTCTGCAGGGAGCAGGAGGTTTGGGAAGTAGGAGTATTGGTGAAAAGCCGGTACTGTATTGCAAGTGGCAAGTTATATTTTTCTTTCATTTTTTAAAACTTGTTTCATATTTAAAGCCATTACATTTATCAAGGTTGGGAATTTAGCAATGCAATTATTTTCAGCTCAGAAAGTAAAATGTTCAAATATTTGTAATTTTGTCTTTTTCTGATCAGGAAGATCTTACAAAATTTAACTCTGGTTTTAACATTTGTTCCTATGGGAACCAATTATTTCACTTCAGGTTGTGATTTTTAGGAACACGACAATGCCAAATGAGGACTTACTGTGTTTGTTTTCTAGGCCATGACGCCAGTTACTTTGTGTATGAGAAATGAACAAAGCTATGAATAACTCAAACAAGCAACTTCTTTTAGCTCTTACCAAACAATTAGCTTAGGTTTACGTTTCTGTGTTTCTTCCATTAGTTATACAGTCATGGATCACAGAAATATACAGCACAGAAACAGACCCTTCGGTCCAACTTGTACATGTTGACCTGATATCCTGAACTAATTTAGTCCCATTTGCCAGCATTTGGCCCATATCCCTTGAAACCCTTCCTGTTCATATACCCATCCAGATGCCTTTTAAATGTTGTAGTTGCACCAGCCTCGACCACTTTCTCTGGCAGCTTATTCCATAGATGCACCATCCTCGACATGAAAAAGTTATCCTTTAGGTCCCTTTTATATCTTTCCCCTTTTACTTTAAACCTATGCCCTCAAATTTTGGACTCCTCATCCCAGGGAAAAGACTTTGCCTGTTTGCCCTATCCATACCCCTAATGATTTTATAAATCTCTCTAAGGTCACCCCTCAGCCTCTGATGCTCCAGAAAAAATAGCCCCATCCTATTCAACCTCTCCCTATAGCTCAACCCCTCCAACCCTGGCAACATCCTCGTAAATCTTTTCTGAACCCTTTTAAGTTTTGCAACATCCTTCCTATAGCAGGGAGACCAGAATCGCATGCAATACCTCCAAAAGTGGCCAAACCAATGTTCTGTACAGATGTAACCAGACTTCCCAACTCCTATACTGAATGCACTGGCCAATAAAGGTAAGCATACCAAATGCCTTCTTCACTATTCTTTCTACCTGCGATTCCACCCTCAAGGAACAATGAACCTGCACTTGCCATTGTACTCTTCTTGGCACTGTACTTCTGTGCTGAACAATGGGCAGTTTTTGACTGTAGGAAAAAGTGAGAACTGCAGATACTGGAAATCAGAGTTGAGAGTGTGGTGTTGAAAAAGCACAGCAGAACAGGCAGCATCGAAGGAGCAGGAGAATCGACCTTTCGTGCATAAGCCATCATATAGTTTTCAACTGTATGCCTGCACACCTAGGGAAATGAGTTGACTCCATCCAAATTTAAATCAATTAGATTGAGATCCTCTAAAACTCAGTTCCCAGTTTGAACCAGCAGTGTTTTACTGAAGTGTGACACCTGGCAGAACCTTTCCTTCAGTCGCTCAGCAACTTGTTTTCCATGTTTATGTAAATATTCATATAAAACTGATTCCATTCAAAAATAAAAGAAGAAAATAACAGAGGGACACATGGGCTGCATTTTACAGTCTGTTTTTTTTACATAATTTTATTCTGTATAAACTGCCTCAATTCAACAGGAAAAGATGTGCAAATTCACGTGAAACATCCACCCAGCACAAATCAAGTTTCGATAATTTGCAGCAATTTAAAAATCATTGTATACTAGTCCCTGATCACACCACCAGTTAAGTTAATCAGCCTGGTGAGCTTTCACTAATTATGCCCACTGTGGGCTTTCAAAGAGGTTTTTAACATTATGCTTTATTGGCCCATGGACACTCACAGCAAGATTTTAAATCTTCTAAATGTATATGCACATAAAATTACTAGAACTTTTTAAAACAAATATAGCTAGTAAATGGTTTGTCATAGTTATTTTTTAAAAAGTTGTTTTCATTCATTTAACATTGATTTCACGTAGTTAAAGATTAAAGATTTGAGTGAAAATTGCAATTCTAAATCTATTTTAGATGAATTAAGCAAACTACCCACTGCCATTCTTACTCCCAAGGTTTCTACTTGGCAGCCTTCTGTTTCCTGAAATAATGAGTTGGGTCATGGTGGTCAACTCTGCATTAAACATTGCCTGATGTAGTTCAGAAGTCCCACTCAGGCATGGCAACATCTATCACATTGCTACCGAAAGCTGAGAAGGTACAGAATTCATTGACCTTTGGTTTTCTCCTCAGCCAGTGGAGATTTCTGTTTTTTTCTTGTGTCTTCCACTTTTCTTTCAAAATTCAGCTACCAGAAGCCATAGTTGATGGTGACTGCCTTCCATTTATCTGTGTTAAAACTGCCAGCTAGATATTTCATTTGCAAGTGTCCCTTTACCTGAGGAATGAGCATCCAACAGGTCGTGATCTAGTAGCCAACTTACTATGAAGAAGATATTTGGGTATACATTATCATCTGTCCAATCAATGTAGCTGAGCCACAGCAGATGTTATTGACTTGCAACGAGTGTATGCTACTGGAATTAGCATCCTGTAGGACCTGTGAAATGGCGATTTTGTTTTACATGACGTTACCTCTCTTAAACATATACAATACAATATAAATAGAAAAAGAAACTATGTTTTAAAATCCTGCTCATGGCTTATAGCAGATTTTGCTATCAATGATGTGCTAATGAGTTTGGGTTGAAACATTAACAATAAAATCAGCTCTGAAAACGATGGCAATTTGCCGACTACTTCCAAAGCAGAAACCCCACCTCATGCTTCTTTTGGAATTTCGGTCATTTAATGGATGGCCTGGCTGCTATCAATTTACACCTTGCTAAATTACATATCCTGCACTTGACACTAAAATGCTGAGTTTAACTTGAAATTGGGTGAGTGGGTGGCTAACTCAGCAGACGAGTGTCCTCTACTACAATCACAACACATTTCTGCCCACTGCCATTCTTACTACACAAATCCAGGCACAAACGTGATTTAACTCAAAGTTACAGAGCTCCCAAAACCTCCTAATAAGACAAACAGCAATAGTGTACTCAAGTTACGAGGCTGCTTTTAAAGTGTGATGTCCCTGCGGTTCAATGCATCAAAGGCACTTTTTAACCATCAAGATTTCCAGGGAATTTCTTGCAGCTCTTATCTTACGTTTTTCACATTTCTGTATCGCTTTGAGGAAGTTTTCTGTGCTGGTTGTGAATGAGACTGAATCTAGTTTCTGAAATAACTCTCATATTGAGGAAGAAGGGGTTGCAACACCTGAAGAAGTGACACCTTTTAGCAGCAGTTGTATCCTTTAGAAGGCAGAAAATCTGGAGAGGCACAGAGGAGATCACAACGAGGGCACAGACCAAATGCCACTCTCTTGGATCTACCTGAAGAGTAGTGCGGAAGAGGCTGCAGATCTTCAGGCTGGGTTGTTTTGCCTGAAGGGGCAGGCTGCTAGTTGGGAAAGGGAGTGATGCAGTCATGCTTTGTCAAAGTCTCCTTCTCACAGTCATACAGTGACACCAGCCATCTCTCCCAGTGCGCAGGCCACCTACACTCTGTTCATCATGCCATAGCAATACCTCATTTTAACTCTTTACTTAATCGGGCAAAAAGACCGGAGTCAAGGGTACATTGCAACTTAATCTGACAGAGAAGTCTGCTTTTTTGCAGCATTCCTTATCAGGTTAAGATTTCAGCTATGGAGAGGGTAGTTGGTTGGAGGGCTTGGGACATGACAATGAAGCCTTTGATATGATGTGTATGTATCTTTACGGGTGCATATCTAAATAGCCACTGAACCAGAATGGTACATGAATCTGCACTTAGGTACAGGTGAGGATTAAGTCAGATATGTCCATTCTGATTTCCAGTTCACTCTGTCTGCACACATTTAAGGAAACAACTTACATGACTGTTTCAGCGTTATGATTGGTGCATTTACATTGAATAGAGAAAAGTAACAAATCCATTTACTGTGCAGCTGTCATTATGAATTCTAACTTTCTTCCAGTTAAATTCAAATGAGTGTATGTGACCATGCTTTAAGAGGCACATTCCTGCTTTGGCTAGAACGTTGCGTGAAAATCATAGTTGGCAGGTGAACTACATGTCACAGGCACATTAAATAAAATTAAAGCTGACCCACCCTCATGCTGATGTCACAACATGACGATAGCCCATCGATAACAACCCCTCCCACCACCCACCTCACATCCACCCCCACCACACCAGACACTCAGGCAAACGTTTATTCATGTCTTGCGTTAAAATTAATGCTTCTTTCTTCATGAATATTTAGCAGCTCAGAATCTGGTAAGTGCCGAGTTAAACCAGATGAAGTGGAACCAAACTCAAAATTTATACAAAATCTCTGACAGTTTTCTTTCCGTTTGACTATGATGTCAGCGTTATTTTAGCAAAATAAATTATGCATTTTATATGGCGCAGTGCAAATAATTCCTTTAGATAGTTTAATTTACAGACAGCATTGTTTCTTAATTTGCTGAATGGTTACTTACTATTTCTAATACAGGAACCTAAAGCTTGTAATGCTCTAATGGGAAAAAAAAAGACATCATTTTTTTTCTGTGTTTCACCTGAAACTTAGGTCAGCAGGAGGACAAAATGGAGAAAACTGCATTCTCTGCTTCACTGAAGCTTGTGATCAAAGAGGCAAAATCCTGAACCTTTCAACAAGTGCATGAATTATATGACAGCTTGTGAGCCATGATGTATTGAATGGGGTGCATGCAGCACAGTCTCAGAGTATAAATTATCACCAGACCGATTAGCTGCTACCAACTAACTGGCAGGCAGTGTGAGCAAACTCTGTGATCATGGCAATGAAATGTTGGGAGACTGATCCCTGTTTTATCGCTGAGGAGTAGAGAGAAATGCATCTATCTCTTCACATTGTTGAACATTGAACGTGAAAAAAAGTATCTATCAACGTTATTTATCCAAGTTCAGAAATTTGATCTTTACGATAATGGCTCCAAGTTGTATTTTTGTTTTAATGTGGTGTGTTTGTCAAAAGTTATCTGGTCCACATCAATTTCACCTCAAAAGTATTGAAAAACAGAGGGTGAATGACTGGTTAAAGGCCAATGCCCATGGTGGGGGATTCCAAACCATCACATATCCAAGACCCATCTCAAATTGGGCCTGTCGTGTAAGAGCACCCTCTGTGCTGTCAGGGAGGGAGTTTGGAATTTTCACCTTGAGATAATAATTCAAATCAGGACAGTGCCATGGTGGATAAGAGATTTTCAGTTAATCAAGCCCCTGTTGTCCAAGTCCCTGTGATTATTAGTTGCAGGAAGGCTAAGGCTATAGATTATAATATTATTGCAGAGTACAGGCTATGTATTAAATTACTTCATATCTTCTGCTACACATAAAGCCCTAGGAACTAATCGTTATGCAGATATCCATCCATAGTGCTGTTACTCTCCAGTCAAATGCTTGGCAACAATGTATCAGTCACCAGCCTCATGGAGAACAGCAAGAAATACATGATTTTGTTGTATTTATGGTGTATAGTATGCTGACTGGTCTCAAGAGAGGTTGAGACAAGAGGAAGATGTTAATTGAGCTTGGAGCTACTTATCGTCTGTTCTGATGTTGAAAGGAGAGAAGAGTTGTGTAATTAAAACTGTTTCAAAACCAGAACTTTCAGTCATGAGACAGTGCTTCTATATGGGGAAATGCAGCTTAACAAAGTGTTTACGATTTTTTTTGCAAAACCATTGTGCATTGTACAAGATAACTGTGGGACCATTAGCGCTACAACATCTATAATGAATTTCAGTGTTTTCCTTTGTTCAGAATTGTTACAGTTCAAATAAGTTCTGACTTTGGGGAAAGCTATTCAGATTGTCTTGGGAGCTGAAATCAGGAAGAATATCTGACTAATCTTGAGAAGAGAAAGGCCTTCTTATAAAAAAAGTGATAGAACTTATACTTTAAAGATACACTTGACTATCAACATAAAGCGTAGACCAAACAGCAATACTGACAGTCTGAGTCAATGCTCTGAAACAAAAATGCCTCAAATGCACAAACAATGCTCAGTTATAATGTAAGAATACTGCATCAGTTAAACAATGGGTCACTCCCAGAGGATGTGCAGAAGAACAGAGTGACCCGGCAGCAAATGGTCAAGTGGCATTCATACAAAGATGTCGTGTAAAGTTCTCAGAAGCAGACAGACTAAGGTAGAGCTGTGTGGGACTTGGGAGTGGTGGCAAGGAGTAGTAAGGGGAGACAGGAACCGGGAAACAGACAGACCAATTGGGGGAGCTGATTTGACAAAGGTCAAAGTGTAACGTCAAACTGCATGTAATTGGAGGATATTTCTCCTTTGTCCCTTGTGACTAGATATGGAATTAAATTAAAACTGTAAGGACAAGGGTACTTGTGAAGTAATGGTAGTGTTCCCATCTTTAAGCCAGGAGACCCATGTTGCAGTCCCAATAGCTTCGGAGGAATGTAGGAATATCTTTGAGCAGGATGATTAATTTTCTAGAACACCAAAGTTAAAGTTCTACACTTGATAGAATTAAGGGTTTCTGGTTATTTGATATAAAGAAAGATATGTACTTATGTAGAAATAAGGGGAAAATAAAAGCAGTCTATGTTTGATTTAGTTAAGGTATGTAAGGGGAGCTCAGGACCCTGATTTACACATCCTGCATAATGTGTGGGAAATACTAAACATTCCCAGTGGTCTGGATGGCCATGTGTCCAAGAGGTGCCTCTGACTGGATTAACTCAAGCCCAGGAGTTTGGAGCTTGAGTGGCAGCTTGGGGTGGGTGGGGGGTGCGGGGAAGGTGGGGTTACATTTAGTAGGCTAGCAGGTTCATGTATAGCTCATGTTAGGACATGGTCATCTGGCTCCTTTAAGGAACTACAGACAGAGAAGGAATGGGTGACTGCCAGACAGAAGAAGGAGGGGATCCTCCAGGTGCATATTGCGCACGAACAGTTTTTGAGTGTTAGAAAATGGTGGGTGTAGAGAGCCAAGGCCATGGTGACTTCATAGGGGGAGGAAAAGGAATGGCAGAGCATTAATGGATGGGACTTTGTTAATGTGGGGAGTAGACACATCATGCAGAATATTCTGATGCAGTCACAGTGATGGTTGAGGGGTTGTAGTGGAGAGATAGAGGCCATGGTCCATGTTGGGATAAATGTCACAGGAGTAAGGAGAGATAAGGTCCTGTAAGCAGACTTTAAGGTGTTAGGAAGGAAGTTGAAAAGTAGGACTTCAAAGATTGCAATCTCTGGATTACTCTCAGTGCTACGCAGTGGTGAGTACAGGAATAGAAAGGTAGAGAAGCTGAATGAATAGCTGGAAAGATGGTGTGAGGGGGTTAAGGCTTTAGATTCTTGAGGTATTTGGATCATTTGTGAGAGAACTGGGACTTGTACCAATTGGATGAGTTATATCTGAATAGGAATGAGACAAATATCCTCACAGAGAGGTTTGCTGATGCTATTGGAGTGGATTTAAACTGGATTGGTAGGAATCCTGAGTTGGAATTATAAGTTAAAATGCTTGTTTGAAAGTCTGGAAGGCAGAGGAAACACAGGCTCGATAAGATAGAAGCGAATTTAGCAATAGTGAGGAATAAGACAAATGAGCTGTGGGCTCAGGTAGGCATTTTGGAATACAATACATAGCTGTGATCGAGATGTGGCTTGAAGATGAGCAGGATTGGTGATTCAAAATTCCTATTGATAGGGATTCACAGGAAATATAGAGGGGGATAGAAAAGGAAGGAGGCCCCTATATTGACCAAGGAAGTGGAACTCTTTGAAGATTCATTAAATCAAACAAAATGCACAAAAGAGACAAACATGCTATTGGGTGTGTTCTATAAGTCCTCAAACATTCAGGGAGAGACAGATAATCAAATACATAATCAAATTTCAGAGAAGTGGAAAAATACTAAGTAATACAAAGGGATTTTATCTGTACATACATTAGTTTTAGTATGCACTGTGGGGACGGAACAAAATTCTTAAACTGCATCCAGGAAAATAATTTTTAGCTAGTACGTAGAAAAGGAAACAGCAGTTCTGGGATTAATATTCAGAAATGAATCTGAACAGGTGGGCGGTGCATCAATTGGGGAACATTTTGGAGATGGTGACTATAATTCAGTTGGGTTTAGGATAGCTATGGAAACAAAAAGGATGAGATGGAAGTTCTAAACTCAGGATAGACTAATTTTATGAAGTTACAAGTTGGACCAAGGAGAATGGGAAGAGCAGTTAGCAGATAAAAGTGTGCCAGAGTAATCAAGGAGGAAATAATGAGAGTGCTAGGCAAATGTGTAAGAAAGTATTTTTGTGAAAATGAAATGTGAGACCAAGACAGAGAGCCATGACTGTCATGAGACATAAAGTTTAGGAT
This sequence comes from Chiloscyllium punctatum, assembly GCF_047496795.1. Taxonomy (NCBI): domain Eukaryota; kingdom Metazoa; phylum Chordata; class Chondrichthyes; order Orectolobiformes; family Hemiscylliidae; genus Chiloscyllium; species Chiloscyllium punctatum. The sequence continues at coordinate 29,043,899 of NC_092782.1, forward strand.
CAAGAAAAAATACAGACAATTTAGAGATTGTTGAATTTGACAAATTTGATTGAAAGTTTTGAGGAGGTATCCAGTTGTGTTGGTAAGGGTAGTGCATTTGATGTGATCTACATGGACTTTTGCTAGTCCTTTAATAAACACCAATAGCAGACATAGAAAGCCTATGGGATCCAAGGCTAAGTGGCACAGTGGATCCAAAATCGACAGACTGGAAACAAGCAGGGCAATGTTTTCATGACTGGAAGTCTGTTCCTAGTGGGTTTTCACAAGGGTTGATGCTGAAAACTTTGTTTATGGTGTACATTAATGATTCAGTCTTGAATGTAGGGGGGCATGTTAAACAAAGACACAAAATTGGAAGGATAGCAAGTCGTGAGGATGATAGCCATTAATTGCAGGAATGGACTAGTCAGGTGGGCAGAGAAGTGGCAAATGGAATTTCAGCTAGAAAAATCAAAGTTTTCCTACTTCAGGGAGGCCTAACAAGACAAGGAACAACACTATAAATGGGAGGACATTGGAAAATATTGAAGAGGAGTCATGGAGTAATAGAGTTGTACAGCACGGAAACAGACCCTTTGGTCCAATTCGTCCATGCCAACCAGATATCCTAAATTATTCTAGTCCTATTTGCCAGCATTTGGCCCATATTCCTCTAAACCCCTCCTATTCATGTACCTTTTAATGCCTTTTAAATGTTGCAATTGTACCAGCCTCCACTACTTTCTCTGGCAGCTCATTCCATACAAACAGCACTTCCTGCATGAAAATGTTTCCCCTTGGTTCCCTTTTAAATCTTTCCCCCTCATCTTCAACCTATGACCTCCAGTTTTGGACTCCCCAATCCTGGGAAAAAGACCTTGGCTATTCACCCTATCCATGCCCCTCATGATTTTATAAATCTCTATAAGGTCACCCCTCAGCCTCTGACGTTCCAGGGAAAATAGCCTCTAGCTCAAACCATCCAACCCTGGCAACGTGCTTGTAAATATTTTCTGCATTCTTTCAAGTTTAACAACATATGTCTATAGCAGGGAAATCAGAATTGAATGGAATATTCCAAAAGTGGCCTAACTAATGTTCTGTCCAGCTGCAATATGACATCCCCATTGGAAAGGGACTTTCGTGTGCATAATCCACAGATCCTGGAAGGTAGCAAGACAGATAGATTACGTGGTTAAGAAGCCATATTGTATATTTGCCTTTATTAGCTAAGGTCTAGAATACAAGAGCAGAGAGGCTTTATTCGAATTGTATAAAATGTTGGTTAGGCAACAACTAGAGTACTGTATGTATTTCTGAGCTACACTAGAGATAGTCCAGTGGAGATTGACAGTGATGGTGCCTGGGTTGGAAGGTCTATGATGTGAGGAAAGATTGGAAAGATCGGATTTGTTTTTCTTGAAGAGGGTAAGATTGCAAAAGGACTTGCCAGAGGCGTATAAACTTATGAGGTGTATTAGTAGAATAGATCTGAAAGCATTTTTTCCATGAGCGAATGGGTCAATAACCAGATAACACAGACTTTAAAAAAAAGATATTTAAGAGAGGAGTTGAGGAGACATTTTCCTCATCCAAAGATTGATGGAAGTTGAAACTCAGTGCCTGAAAGAATGGTTGAGACAAAACTCTTGAAATATTTAAGCAGTAATTTAGATACTCATTTGCACTGTCATACCCTCAAGGGCTATGGGTCAACAGCTTGAAAATGTTTTAGTGTGTATTCAGATCTTTGTTGACGAGCACAGGCACAATGCGACAAATGGCCTTCCTCTGTGCTGTAAATGTCTATGAGACCCAACCACTCTCCATTCCCCCAATCCACCTTCAGCATTAATTCACTTAACTGGCATTCTACCCACTTGGCATACATTTCCCCTCATCCATCTGCCAAAAACCCTCACCACCACCCTACAACTTCACTTTCCTGACATATTTAACTCCTCAGGCAGCATCCGAGGAGCAGGAGAATCTGTGCATAAACTCTCGATAAAGGGCTTATGCCCAAAATGTCGATTTTCCTGGTCCTCAGACGCTGCAAGACCTGCTGTGCTTTGGCAGCACCACAGTCTTGACTCTGATCTCCAGCATCTGCAGTCCTCACTTTCTAATACTTAACTCTTCACAAAAGCTGTCAAACTCTGTCCTGGACATTGAAACTACAGAGTGAGGCATGCTATGCTGTAAATGGGTTTGTTGTTTTGATGGTGAAATTCTATTCTGCTGGATTCCAGGATTCCTGACAGGACTGTATCCTGTATTTTTGGACACAATCTTTAAATATGGTTCTGCCTCTTGATTGCACTTTTTGCCGATTTAATAGGTTTGTTTTGTTTTAGTTTGGAAGTGTGTGGAAGTATAATGATCTCCTTCCATTTCCCTTTGTATTTTGGCATTTTAAAAGGACTACTTTGACCTTGAATGATATCGCTAGCAATATTTCTTGAGGATGGTACATATTGTGAGCTGCTCATGATGTATTCCCCAGCAGCGTGATTTCACACATCCTTTGCCAGAAAGGAGCTATAAATTATCTTAGAAAAATGTTTACACCATCAACTCGATGAGGAGGGTCAGAGATGATGGCCAATGCGTAAATGGGAAGTTAGAAGCTGACAGCCAATGAGTGATCACAGATTCTGCTTCTGTGTTGGCTAATCCATCAGAAAAACCGCTGCTTCGATAATATTTCACAAAAGAGCTGGGGATTCAAATCTCTCGAGAGTAGAGAAGAGTAAATAAATGTGTAACCCTGTCCTAAGCTACTGTTATGAGCAGCTCCCTTGAAAGGGATGCCTAATCCCACTATTGAGAGAATTGTTCCGACTGAGGCTCCTTGTGCTCGACCTCTCCTACCTGGTTTCTTCAGCAGCTTCTGATTTCTGCTTCCTGAAGCATAGCTTCTTATCTCACTGGCAGAAGTATCTTCCATTGTGTTGTAAGATGAATCATGAGTTTACAGACACATCATAACGTAAGTCAACTGAGCAGTACAAAGAGGTTTCTTGTTATACAGTCAGGCAAGAAAGAACTGTTGAGCCTAATCCCACTTCCCTGGCATGTCACGTGTTGCCCTTTTAAGAAACTCAACAAGCGTTACTTTACATGTTGAGCTTTTTTAAAGGACCTCACTCCAATTGTAATAGGGCAATGGTCAGAAAGACAATGGTGGGATTTCTGGTAGAATCTGGCAGGAAGTCTGGTGAGGCCTATCTTGTGAGGCCTATCTGGTGTCAACTATGTCCAGCTTCTTGCCTTTGTGTCTGTGCTAAACAGTATAATAGAATTCCAATAATGCAGAAAGAAGCCATTCAGCCCATTGAGTACAGCACCAACCCTCCAAAGAGTATCCCATCCAGATGCCACCCTCTCCTCATTTTCCATGTCTAGCCTACACATCCCTGGACACTGTGGCCAATTTAGCATGGCTAATCCACCTAACCTGCACATCTTTGGACTGTGGGAGGGAACCAGAGCATCTGAAGGAAACCCATGCAGATACAGAGGGAACATGCAAATTTCACACAGTCAGTCACCAAAGGCTGGAATCAAACCCAGGTCCCTGGCACTGTGAGGCAGCAATGCTAACCACTGAGCCACTGTGCCACCCCAGAGCTTAATATAGTTGATGTTGAAAGGAATTTTCCCTAGCTGATAGGAGTTTAATATTAAGGGTCACAGGTTCATGAAATGACTTGTCATTCAATACTAAGATGGCAAGGCAGAAATAACATTCTCCTTATATCTCTGGTGAAGGGGACTGGGAGCATCTTGCTGCAACTTTCTTGTGTTTGCAAGACAGCAAGGCGAATTTCTAACTAGGCCAAGGTGCCAATGAAAGGAAATTAAAGTTTGCTAAATGTCTTATTAATGGCCTAATTAACCTTATTACTATTCAGTTTCCCATCTTACCAGCCATGCTCCTGCTCCTTGGATGCTGCCCAACCTGCTGCGCTTTTCCAGCAACACATTTTTCAGCATCTTACCAGCCATGCTGTACAAGTTAGATTCTTGACATGGAAATCAGAGTGCCTACCTGGCAACTTCAGCTTACAGCTTGCTTCAAAGGATGTCCATGTTGGACATTAAGCACAAATACCTCAGGGCACACTCCATGGTATCAGCCACACAGACACCCATCCATGTACATTGATAACCAACATGTGACAGACTCTAAGAAACTTTACAGCACATCTCCAGTTCATTTGCAGTACACTTCTGCACTTCACGCTGCACGTGAGGCTGCACCAGTAATTGTCATTGTAAAATGCAGCAAGAACACTGTGTGTCCAGGGACACGTATCCAGTTCATGGATTACACCACACTGCATCTCCAGAATGACCAAGTGTGTAGGCAGCGCTGAGGGCATGGAGGATTAGTGCTGTCTCCTATCATCGTGCTATATAACCATTTATAGCATTATGTGAGCTGATCACAACGTTGCCAGCAGCCCCATCCCCTTGAATAAAAGGAGCCAAAAAGTATTTTTGTTATTTAGCATAAACGAGGAGCTGCCCAGCTGCCTTTAAATGAAGAGGTTTACGCCAGGACCACTTTGACTTCAATGGACAGCGGGTGCTAAGTAGAAAGAATTTCAATTTTTTTGGCTAAATGTTGGGGGCAAGTTATACTTGAGGATAACTACTACCTGGACATATACGGTATCTCTTATTGACAATGTTTCCCCCTTTTCCATTTATTGGCTTTGTACCTTTCCAGGGAGACACAGGACAAAAAATGTGGATGCTACAAAGCCAGTTTACTAAGAAGCAAAAAAACCCCACAAATCCACAACCAGCTCCTGCACACAAACGCACCATAACTCACCCCCACTCCCTAGCAGAACAAACAGTTCCCACCTCTTTCATAACACTTTAGGATCAGCATAGCAAATAGTTAACTACATGAAGAAGGCATTGGTATGCTTGCCTTTGGTCAGCACACTGAATATAGGAGTTGGAAGGACATGTTATAACTCCACGGGGCATTAGTTTGGGCACTTTTGGAGTATTAAGTACAATTCTGGTCTTTCTGTTAGAGGAAGGATTTTGTGAAACTTGAAAGGCTTCAAAAAAGATTTATGAGGATGTTGCCAGTATTGGAGGGGTTGAGCTATAGAGAGAGGCTGAATAGGCTGGGGCTATTACCTCTGGAGTGTCTGATGCTGAAGGGTGACCTTTTAGAAGTTTATAAAATCATGAGGGTCCTGGATAGGATAAATAGGCAGGTATTTTCCCTATGGTCGGAGAGTCCAGAACTAGTGGGCATAGGTTTAGGGTGAGAGGGGAAAGATATAAAAGGTACCTATGAGACAACATTTTCACGCTGTGGGTGGTGTACTAATGAAATGACAAGAGGAAGTGTTGGATGCTGGTACAATTACAGCATTTAAAAAGCATCTGGATGGCTATATAAATAGGAAGGGTTTATTGGGATATGGGCCAAATGCTAGTAAATAGGACTAGATTTATATAGGACATCTGGTCAGCATGGACAATTTGGACCAAAGGGTCTGTTTCTTATGACTCTATCTATGTCTCTATGACTCAAAATCCTATGACACTATCTACATGTACAACATCCCACTCCTTAAAGGTCCTGGTTCCATGGACAATAGTGGCCCTCCTATTGTGCTAATATTACCATATGAGGCTCAGCAGTAAATGCCAGTAAGTCATTCATCCACAAAAACGATAATGCTAGAATTTAGTCACGTCCTCACCCTGTATGCAATGTGGTGATAATCCCTGACCAACCCCTCCTTACACTGTTGGTGATAGGCTGATCATAATGCACTAGCAACTGCGCTAGCTGAGACCAGGTAATACAGCAGAGAGTAGAAATCAAAGATTAGCACTTCCCTATGTCTGACTCAGAGATACTGACTTCCCCTCTGAAGAATAGGATGAGATCTGAAAATATTTATTTCCACCTTTGTAGTATTCAAATGATTTCACTATGTTTACATTCCTGATTCACAATTATTTTACTATAACTCAGTCATTAATTCATTTAGAAAAATAAATGCAGTAATTTATGAATCACTACTGTAGCTCCCTAAATATAGTTATGATGTATGAAATACAAACCTGAATTTACACTTGGCCTCAGGCAATATAGGAGAAAATGAGGACTGCAGATGCTGGAGATCAGGGCTGAAAAATGTGTTGCTGGAAAAGCGCAGCAGGTCAGGCAGCATCCAAGGAGCAGGAGAATCGACGTTTTGGGCATAAGCCCTTCTTCAGCTCAAGCAATATGCCAGGAGCAATCACACAACAACTTTAGAGCTCTAATTCCTTGCTGCTCAAGATCTGTCATTAAATTGCAGTTGGACCTTTGAGCTAGTAGCATATGGAGTGAACATGTTGTGTGCTAGCCCTACTCTACATGCAAATTTGAGAATTATTATTTAGTAAGTGTGGAGGGAATTTACAAAATCTACCCTCAGCTTTCACACTTGAGCACCCTCATATCTTTTCTCACCTCAACTCCATCCCTAACACTTGGAATGAGCATTAGGGTTAAGTCATGCCTTTGCATGTGTGTAATCAGAAGGTAATTGCAGTGATATTCATCAGATTGTGCAATCAGATAGTTCACAGCAATGGGGTTGCTTTCTTTTTTTTTGCAGTTTTTTCAATTTTATTTGAACAAACTCCAAATTTTATTCTAGCTATGATTACAAAATGTCAATGCTGGTCTATTGACAGACAGTACACTGTTGATTATGATTATGAATATAAATCAGCAGCAACACAGAGATGCAAGGTGCAGCTGCAACCATGGCTGTGACTTCATTGCTTTCTATGGGTCCAAATCCTTATCCTCCGTGTCACCTCTGAAGGAGAGGATTGATCCTTCCTCCCTCATCATAACAGAGACAAAAGCAGAATGTCATGTTTTCTTTACTCATGTTCTTGGCTTAATTCATGACTATCTCCTTAAGATACCCTCTCAGTGTTCAAATGGAAGGGAATTGGTCCTGCACAATAAGAGGTTTAAAGTCAAAGTGGAAACTTTAAATATCACAATAGGTCAGGCAATGAAATCCAAGAATTTCAAATTACACCATATATAATGAGTGTGCTGTGTCACTTGATATAGTGGAGGGGAACGAATAAGAGTGGAGATAACAGAGATGTACTGTCCTTATCCACTCTGCCACTTATCGTCTAACGGCAGCTGCTTCTTAATTACAGAGAAGCACTGCCCTTGAAACTAATGCATCCTGAACCAGAATTGGGAATTGACAATCTCCTTCCACACCTGCAGATGCAAAGCTGTGCCACGTGTTTCAAGACTTCCAGAGCAAGCCAAACGAAGCATGAGCAGAGTTGTCAAGATAATAACTTCCTTCAAGGTTTACCCTGTGTTCCTGCTCTGTTGTAATTAAAGGCTAGTAAATATGTATTAATCAAATGAAGAGCATTTATTCCCTCTGTTATATATGTGAATGTTGGTATTTGAGATTACATTGTGTCATCCCCAAGTGCTTGTTCTTTAGTTCAGATATATAACACCTAATGTGCTGCTCCTTTATTTCTGGGACATGCATTGTCTGGCTTTAAGCCTTGACTAGTACAAAGATAGAATACTGCAGATACTGGAAACCTGAAAAAAATCAAAACATTGGTTCAAAAGAGTGTAAATGGTAAAATCATTACCAGCATTTGCTACCAGAGAAAAGAGGAATAGTAATTATGACCTGAAGTTATTGAACTGGTGAATTTGGAAGGTTATAACTTGCCTAATTGAGGTTGAAGTGCTGTCCATAGAATATTTGACCATTTTATTGGAACAGTGAAGTCGGTAGATGACAGAGACCTCAGAGGGAGAGTGCAATAACAATTTAATGTTATAATCTAGGGGTTGCAAATAGAGATTGAACAGGTATGTGCAGCAAAGTGACCATCCAATCTACAGTTGGACTCCCCAATGGTGGTGAGACTGTAAGTACTGAATACACTGTGCTGAATTAAACAAAATATAAATAAATCTTTATTTTACAGGAAGCTAGTCTTTAGTCACTGGACAGTGGGAAATTTAGTAGGTGAAGAGACGGGTCTTCTATCCAGTGCATGTGCACAAGAAAGTGTTTTGTGATGGGTAGTAGATTTTGGTGGTAATGGAAAATTGAGCCACGGTCGTACAGATTGACAGACTGTTAGAATGCTCATAGGAGGGGACAAGAAATCCTGTGTTTGATGGTATGGTGGCAACTCTCTGGAGGTGGCAATAATAATGGAAGAGAATCTGTTCAATATTGTGGATAAAAGTGTGAAAGATAAAGACAAGAGGAACCCTATAATTAATCTGGAAGGGGTAAGTCAGAACAGCAGAAAATATGACGAACAAAGTGAAAGGCCTGTCAATCATGATGAAGGGAATTCAGAAGCATTTCAGACACACTGTTGTGGAAGCTGACTTAGCCAGACGGTTGGTGGCAGAGTTTAGATTAGATTCCCTACAGTATGGAAACAGGCCCTTTAGCCAATAAGTCCGCTCTGACCTGCTGAAGAGTAACCCACCCAGACCCATTCCCCTATATTTACCCTAATGTACTTAACACTATGGGCAATTTAGCATGGCCAATTCACCTGGCCTGCACATCTTTGGATTGTGGGAGGAAACCAGAGCGCCCGGAGGAAACCCACACAGACACGGGAAAAATGTGCAAACTCCACACAGTCGACCGAGATGATGGAGAAATGAAGTGTAGAAAATGGATTCTTTACAGGGTGGGAAGAAATATAACCTAGAAAGCTATTGGAGATAGTGGGCAATGGGCTCATAAAAGCTATTTGTTGACAGACTAACCTAGAAATTATGTCAATAGTCTTTGTATACCAGTGTTTTCATATATTTTCCTTTCTTCTTAATAGAGGATACCCTTTCACCAAGGTTAACAGTCCCCATCAGTGTCCTACCCATTTATTACATTTCTACGCTCACCCTTCTCCTGCTTCTCAGAACTATGGCAAAGTTTAATTTGGTTCTCCCTTCTACCTCATCAGCCTCCATCCTCAAAGAATCATTTTGTGCCATTTTTGCCACTCTTATCATGACTTCTTCCATCAAAAATAGAAGCCCCTGTCTCTGCTTTCAGTACGTCAATACATTTTCTCTGTTCGCTGGTGTACTAACAAAGGACATATAATGCCGGCTCTTTCATCACTTCCTTTCACACTAGCCAAGGCCCCAATATTTTGTCCAGGTTATACAGTGATTTACTTGTATTGCATATGTCACGCCAAATGTGATATATTTTCTACACTGGGGTGATTAGACACGTATGTTGCTGAAGAACATCTTTCAGTCTGTAAATAGGACGAAGAAGTTTCGGTTGCTTTCCACTTACTTCCATTCTGACCTTTCTGTCCTTAGCCTCCAGCACTGTTCTGATGACCTCACTGTAAACTCAGGGAACTGCATTTCATCATTCAGTTCAGCACTGGTCAACATTGCTACCTTACTAATGTAGACAACAATTTCAGATCATAATCACTGCTACTGTGTTTTGGGTGATGGATGCTGCTGCTGCATCTCCTCTGCACACATCTTTTATTTCTTACTGTGCTCTATTACCACCAGATTTGCCATTATTATCTCTATTATTATTTAATCTCCCTGGTCATCCAATGAACACAGACCGTTAATTTTGTTCTTTCTTCCCCTCCTTCCTTTCTCCAGTTCCATGTGTGCTTAAAACCTTTTGTATCTTGAACCTTTTTTCAAGTTCTGATGATACATCATCAACCTAAGATGTTGTCTTTAACACTATCATTCCTCAGCACCTGATTGGAAAGCAGAGTCTGCTGGGCATAAATACCTTCTTTTGTAACTGGATCCTGGACTTTCTGACTGGGAGACCTCAGTCAGTCCAGACTGGGAACAGCCTTTCCAACACCATCACACTAACCACTGAGCCCCCCAGGGCTGTGTGCTCAGTCCACTACTGTTCACCCGACTGACACATGACTGTGCAGCAACACACTGGTCGAATCACATCAAATTCGCTGATGACACGACTGTAGCGGGTCTCATCAGTAGGAACGATGAACCAGCATACAGAAAGGAGGTGCAGCGGCTAACAGACTGGTGCAGAGCGAACAACCCATCTCTGAACATGGACAAAACAAAAGAATTCAGGAGGACACAGAGCGTCCAACCTCCACTGGACATCAACAACTCCCCCATGGAGATTTTGAAGAGCACCACATTTCTTGGTGTCCACCTGGCAGAGAATCCGACCTAGTCCCTCAACACCAGCTCCACTGCCAAGAAAGTCCAGCAGCATCCCCACTTTCTGCATAGAATGAGGAAAGCCCACCTCCTTTCCCACCCCCATCCTCACCACATTCTACAGAGGGTTCATTAAGAGTTGCTAAGCTGCTGCATCACTGCCTGGTTTGGGAATTGCACTGTCTCGGAATTTAAGACTCAACAATGGATAGTGAGGACTGCTGAGAAGATCATCGGGGTCTCCCTTCCATCCATTACAGACATTTACACCACATACTGCATCTGAAAGGCTAAGAGCATTGTGGAAGACCCCACAAACCCCTCACTCAAACTCTTTTCCCTCCTGCCATCTAGCAGAAGATACAGGAGAATTCGGTCTCTTATGGCCAGACTGTGCAACAATTTTTGCCCCCAAGCCATCAGGCTCCTTAACACTGTATGACTGGACTGTTTTCCATCTGAAATTCTTTGCACAATTTTAAATTGCTGCTAGAACAATGTCTATTGAATGTCATTCTTTTATTATAGTAATTTGCACTTCTTCTGCACTTTGTGCTACCCTTTGTATGATCGTGTAGTTTATGTTGTCCATGTAGCACCTTGGTCCCAGAGAAACGCTGAGTCATTTTTTATTGTATCAGTTGTATATAGTAGAAATGACATATAAAATCTAGTCTACTCTTTGTTTCTGTCTCATATACTGCCTGATATGGTAAGAATTTCCAGCCTAACTTCTCTGAATACTCTGGACTTTCTTGGACTTTGCATGACAAATGCATGACTGGGAGGCACCATTTTCCATGACCAACTAGCCGAAACTATCTTCTTACTTCTCTATACATCTCACAATGGGAATTGGATAAATACTTAAACATAAAATAGTTGCAAAATTGAAATTAACTGAGTGACTCTACACAGAATAAAAACATTAAATTTGTGCATTTACCAACAGTTGTAAATTTTCACTCAAACTTCAGTGACTCAGTTAACAGCTGGTTAACACACAGGCTCTGTTGTGAAATTACATTGCATTGGCACTCTTGTACCCCACACCCACCATGATCTGAATATTGCCTTCCTGCTTATCATATCCAAAGGACAAAGGAATAAATCCAGGCACTGTTATCAAGATGTGTCATGAGCTAACTGAATTTAGCCTTGTTTGATTTTTGTAATCTTATTGGTAATCCACAAGGTACGAAAGCAGTCTGATTGCATTTGCCAAATCATCATTTGTTCTGGTTCACAGTTATCAATTTCTAACGATGGTTTCTGATGAGAAAAACTCATTTCTGGAGAAGTAACAAAAAAAATCAATTGAACTCAATAAAGGGGTGGTGGGATAATATTCCATTAAAATTTGTCATGTTACATTATCTGATCACATGGCTGGTCTAGTCATTTCTTAACAGTATACCGTAGTCCACTTTTGAGCTCGGTCTAATTGAACAACTTCATTTCCAATAACATAAAGAAGGCCTCAGAAAAATGTAGGAGTATTATTAATATGAACCAGCCATTCAGTCATTTGGCATTCAATTCAATCATGTTGAATTCATCTCAGGTCTATTTATCTGCCTTTGCTCCATACCTTTTGATACCCTTACCTAAGAAATACCATTCAAAATAGTCCGAAAGTTCCAAGTGGCTCAGCATTTAGAGTTTTCTGGGGACAGTTTCAGATTTCTACCATCATCTTTATGAATGCGTTTCCTGATGTCGTTCTTGACTGTCCTGGCTTTACAAATTTTCAACATCATAATGGATTATATGATGGGTTATTTCATGAGTTAGATTGGAGCTTTAAAGAATTGACTCTTAGTCCTTTGGCACAATCCACAGATAGTAGCAGAACAGAGGTCCAATCATCAAGAAAATGCACAACATTGGAGGGCAACCATCAAATGCCTTGTACCTTCAGTGCTTTGTGATTGCATGAATAATAATACAAGCCAACTAAATTATGAAGAATGTCTATATTCAGCTCCAAGCTATACAAGCTCACTATTGATAAGACATTCCACTTCAAACTAATCTAAATGCAATTGCAATGGAAATAAAATAAATTAACTCTGTGCAGGAAGTTCAAGGTAGTATGATGATCACACAATTTGAAGGAAGCTTCAACACCAAATTTAATGAATTTTATTCATCAACCTAGCTGATGTTTGATGCCCTTATTAACTTAAAATATTAAATTTTGTCTGACTGCAGATGGAATCTATTATGTTTTACCCCTCCAACCCAATATTCCCTTCAGTAATATAGTCAAGATTAGAGTGGTGCTGGAAAAGCACAGCATGTCAGGCAGCACCTGAGGAGCAGGAAAATCAATATTTCGGGCAAAAGCCCTTCATCAGGTTCCAGAACCACTCTGATCTTGACTCTAATCTCCAGCATCTGCAGTGCCCACTCCGCCTTTAGTATTGTAGCTCCATTCTGACTTGTCACTGCTGCTGAGTTGTGAATTATCCAGCTGCAAGCCTTCATGTGAATGGTTTAGAATGAGCACTACCTGGTGCTGCAGTGGGGAAGAAACCCCTTGAATAAACTCCTGAAAGCCTGACAATGAAGTAGTTAGAGATTTGCAGGCAAGTCTGTCTGATGTCAAGGACACAACACCAGTTACATTTCTTTTGAGGTTTCCTACATGAATCGCATGAACTGGTGTATGATCACGCTGACATTGATTTGTTGTGAAAAAGAGAACTAATCCTTCAAGTTAAGAAATACTTTCCTAATTTCCTATCCGTTTATTCTCCAGAATTGGCCAGCCCTGGTGACAGGACTCATTAGCTAATACATTTTGACTAAAACAAGTCAGTATGAATGGACCAATGATCTTTTACAGTTTCTTTAATTCACTGGTAGGATGTGGCATCAATGACTGGCCAGCATTTATTGCCTGTCCCTAGTTGCCCTTGAGAAGGTAGTAGGTGAAAGTGAGGACTGCAGATTAGAGTCAAGATTAGAGTGGTGCTGGAAATGAATAGCAGGTCAGGCAGCATCCAAGGAGCAGGAAAATCAACATTTCGGGCAGGATCCTGATGAAGGGCTCCTGTCCGAAATGCATTTCCAGCACCACTCTAATCTTGAGATGATAGTGGTGAGATACCTTCTTGAGTTGCTGTAGAGCAGCTGTAGTTAGACCCACAATGCCATTAGGGATGACCTTCCAGGATTTTGACACAACGACACTGAATGGCGAAGTACTTACATCTCAGGATGGTGAGTAGCTTAGAAAGGAAATTGCAGATAGTGCTGTTCCCATATGTTGCTTAATTACTGAGTCACTGAGGTGTCCTCTGCAACCAACATGCTCCTTAATGGTTATTCTATGACAATAATGTTGGTTCAACACATTACAGGTGCTCCCAACCTTTCACTGCAATCTTCAAGCTATTAAATCTTTAATCAATGGAGCTGTTGTACCCTGCATATTCAGAGAAACCTCCTCTGTCACTAATACACTAATGTGTAAATGTGAAGGTATCTCTATGTCAGTGCCACTGCTAAATGCAAATACAATATTATGGCTGAGTTTGACTCCTGCTTGACTCTTGACTTTTACTGTAAAGTAGAAATGTCGGAATATGTTAGTAGGCTGTCACAGTGATGGTATAACCCAACCAAAGCTGCAATCCTGTATTGGTAGCACAAAGTAGAAACAAACCACAGACGTCAACTGCATTTTCTATCCTCTGACCTGCAGAAGACAACCTGATATAGACTGAACATTATGTGCCCAGATATTCCCATTTCAACTTCTGTTTCCCTGTAAATTCTTCAAGCCAACCTGTTGCATTGCAATTTCTTCTGCTGATGTAAGCAGAATTAAATTAAATTCTTGCTGCCTGTGATTTTGTAAAATTGATGATAAAAGGCTGATTCCTTGTTCAATATCTTCTACAATAATGACAAGGTCTTCTTAAACTTTGTCAAGGACTGATAGTCTTTTGAATCATTTTTGAAGTGTGCATTGAGGATCAAGTCGTACACTTAAGTTGAATACTGTAGCCCTCTGGGCCTATTTCTAAGAAAAAAAATGAATGCTTTGACATAAATAAAACTAACTTTAATTTGGCGGTGTCCAAGTTTTATTTCTATGAGTTTCAAATGAGAGGTTCTGGATCAGTGACAATAAAAATGGGAAAAAAAACTGGAAAAGCCAGTTGACTGCTGCGTATTTTCAACATTTTCTGTTTTCGTTTAAGATTTCCAACATCTGCAGTGTTTTGCTTTTGAATTAGTGACAATCTTATGGGGATTGAGAAATTAATTTTCACCATTTAAGGTCCAAATGCCCGAGGCCAAACATTCACAACCGTCCTGTTTAATAGACCAGATTTACATTTTTATATGAATAATTGAACGTGGACTGAAACAAAATGCACAAGTAATTGAAGCTCAAATTTGTGTGTGGAATGTGTGTCATCCTGTGCTATAAGCTCAGCTGTGAATTCACTAAAGAGAATTTACTAAAGAGAATGGGGATAGCAATTTTAAGCAAAAGAAAATTAAGAGTTAGGAGAGTGATTTAAAGTAGGAGCCTAAAAATGGTGATACTTAATTAATTAATTATTTAGACTAGATCAATTAATCTGTTTAAAAATGCTAAAAATAAAACAATTAATTAGATAAAACCTTCCCAAAATTAAATAGGTGAAACAAATCAAATGGAGATGGAGGGGTCAATTATCTCAGCTGGCTGGATGGCAAACATTTCTTTCAGAATAATAACGACAGTGTGGGTTCAGTTCCTATTCTTGCATCCCTGCTTTGGCCCTGGGAGTGGAAGACATGACAAGGCAACATTAACAAAAGCACCTCAGGGAAAAAGCATCAGCAGGCAATGAGCCAAGGATTTGCCTTCAGGCACAGAACGAGTGGAACAGAACTGCAGATGACAGGGTCTTGTATCTGTAGTAGCATTTGGGAATTTCTCGAAAACACTATGATCGTAGACAACTACATCTGTGGTAACTTGCTGCAGCTTAAGGAATTGTGGCTTAAGAATCCAACATTGTCGAGGCTGCAGGCAGCTTAACTCTAGGAATTGGTCAGCTGGTATTCACTTACTGAGAGAATGGTTATAGTCATAGCATAGGGGAGGGTACTCAAAATTGGGTTGGTGGAAGCACCAGCAAGTACAGTGGCACCTCAATAGTCATGGGATCTGGGGGAACAATAGGAGAGTGATTGCAGTTTAACAGGGCTGCAAAATAGTGGAAAGAAACGATGAAAGGTGAATGGGTAAACAGCACAGTAGACAGTGAGGGCGGGGGTGAAGGTGAAGAATGGGGGAGATATTGTAGGTCATATTGGAGCCTGCAAAACACTGCAGCAAACGCAGATTCTAAAGCTCTTCATAGTGACCCGAAAAATAATTGTGATAAACTCGAAGTCTAGAAGGTAATCCAACAAGTACTACATGCCTCCACATTCCTGTTTTGTCAGTGGGAAGGAGTTATCCTCTCAAGAATTGCAAGAGATAGACTAAAGGTGCTTGGGGCCTTGGACATCGACTAGCCAATGACCTGGAGCTTCATGAGGAAGGATGTCAAGGTGAAGGACCCCCTTTACTAAGACTGTGCACTTCCCCTTACTTTTCTCACAGACCTGTTGAAAACAAAACAATCATGGCAACCCAGCCATCCTTCTTGTGAAGGAACCACTGCAGAAGCAACAAAGCCCACCAACAGCAACAGAAGCAGCAATCTGCTGTTACACAACCTTCAGCGGGAACAGCAGCAGGACAACACGCACCAAGTCAAAGGAGAGCTCTAGTTTGAGATAGAATCTAAAAAGTTGTTTCAGCAATCTGAAAATGGGTTCAAACAAGCACGGAAGATGACTTGGAAAGTTTTGAGCCATAATCTTCCACCATCAATTCTTGGAAGCAGTCAGAGAGATCATGAAGTCACCAGGGAGCAGCAGAGCCTGTTGGGATATGTGAGTATATGGTATAAATTACTTACTTTTAGCTTGGGCATTGTTCAGTTCCTGGAGGCAGTCAGAGAGGTCACGAGATTACATACTTAGGTAGCTGCTTTACCCGAAACACTACTCGGGTAGTGTCTCCTATCCATCCTCCTCCTCCTCCAACCAAAAAAAAAGTTCTGTGCATCAGTTAGTAAGGCAACAAGTGTTTTCTTTGGTGTTTCATTTTTTCAATAGTCTCGTTGGGAAGGATGGGTTAGTAAATTTGCAGGTGACACTAAGGTAGGCAGAGTTGTGGATAGTGCGGAAGGATGTTGTGGGTTATAGATGGACATAGATAAGATGGAGAGCTGGCCTGAGAAGTGGCAAATGGAGCTTAATGTGGAAAAGTGTGAGGTAGTTCACTTCGGAATGCAGGAATGCAGAATACTGGGCTAATTGTAACATTCTTGACAATGTAGATGAACAGAGAGATCTCGGTGTCCGGGTCCATAAGTCCCTGAAGGTTGCCACCCATGTTGATAGAGTTGTTAAGAAGGCATACGGTGCGTTGGCGTTTATTGGTAGGGGAATTGAGTTTCAGAGCCACGAGGTCATGCTTCAGCTGTACAAGACACTTGTGCAGCTGCACCTGGAGTATTGTGTACAGTTCTGGTCACTGCATTATAGAAAGGATGTGGAAGCTTTGGAAAGGCTTCAGAGGAGATTTACCAGGATGTTGCCTGGTATGGAAGGAAGGTCTTTTGAGAGAACTGAGGCTGTTTTTGTTGGAGAGAAGAAGGTTGAGAGGTGACTTAATCATGACGTACAAGATAATCAGAGTTCAATAGAGTGGACAGTGAGAGCCTTTTTCCTTGGATGGTGAAGGCTAACACGAGGGGATGTAGCTTTAAATTGAGGGTGATAGATTTAGGACAGATATCAGTGGTATTTTCTTTACTCAGAGGTAGTACTGCAACAGTAGTAGACTCGACGATGTTAAGGGCATTTAAATGGGTATTGGACGTATACGTGGATAATAAAGAAATGGTGCAGGTTAGATGGGCATCAGAATAATTCCACAGGTCGACGCAACATCGAGAGCTGAAGGGCCTGTACTGTGTTGTAATGTCTATGTTCTATGTCAGCTGCTGGCCGAGGACCTCTGGTCAATGAGACTAGGTGCCAGTCACATCCTGACAGCTGTTAGGTTAAGAACATCTTTTAATTTCTTTGCCAGTGGATCATTTCATGGATCTACTCGGGACCTCTGCGGTATTTCATAGTCCTCAATTCAAAAGTACGTCAGATAATCAACTGGTGCAGATCAACTGGCAGAGGTCTTCCTGGACATCTTCAACCTCTCCCTGCAACAGGCCACTGTACCTGCCTGTTTCAAGAGGACCGACATCATCGCTGTATCTAAGGCGGCTCATGCAGCATGTCTCAATGACTCCCGCCCAGTGGCCCTAACTTCGGTGGTCATGAAGTGCTTTGAAAGGCTGGTCATGGCATTAATCAACTCCAGCCTCCCCACTACTCTTGACCCACTCCAATTTGCCTATCGGACCAACAGATCCACATCAGATGCCATATCATTTATACTTCACTCCAGTTTAGAACATCTTGACACCAAGAACAGCTATGTAAGAATCCTACTGCTGACTACAGTTCAGCCTTCAGCACTATTATCCACTCGAGACTGATTGTGAAACATAATGATCTTGGACTAAGCCCCACTCTCTGCAACTGGATCCTCAGTTTCCTGACCCACAGGCCACAATCAGTGAAGACTGGGGACAATATTTCTTCCTACGCTCAACACTGGAGCCCCCTGCCCCCCCATCCCCCAGGGGTGCATACTCAGCACCCTACTGTACTCACTCATACCCATGGCTGCGTCGCCAAATACCAGACTCATGCCAGACAGGTTCACTGATGACACCACTATAGTCGGTTGAATCTCAGATGGCGACGAAACAGACTACAGACAGGTGGAAGACCTGGAAAAATAGTGCACTGAGAACAACCTAGCTCTCAATGCTGGAAAAACCAAGGAACTCATTATTGACTTTCAGTGGGATGTTATTCATGCCCCCTACACATAAACAGCACAGAGGTGGAACGAGTGGAGAGTGTCAAGCTCCTGGGAGTGGTCGTCCACAACAAACCTTCTTGGACACTTCATGTGGACACACTGGTTACAAAGGCCTAACAACGTCTTTTCTTCCTCAGGCAACTGAGGGAATTTGGCATGGTGGCAAATACCCTTCCCAACTTTTATAGGTGCACCATCGAGAACATTCTGTCTGAATGTATCACTACCTGGTATGAAAAAAACTAGGAGAAAGTGAGGACTGCAGATGCTGGAGATCAGAGCTGAAAAATGTGTTGCTGGAAAAGTGCAGCAGGTCAGGCAGCATCCAAGGTTCCTGAAGAAGGGCTTATGCCCAAAACGTCGATTCTCCTGCTCCTTGGATGCTGCCTGACCTGCTGTGCTTTTCCAGCAACACATTTTTCAGCTAACTACCTGGTATGGCAACTGTACCATTCAAGATCGAGATGGTTACAGAGAGTGGAGAACTTGGCACGGACAATCACAAAAGCCAACCTCCCATCTATAGAATCCATCTACCAGGCCCACTGCCAAGGAATGGCTGCCAGCATTCTCAAAGATCCATTCCATCCGGGCAATGCTCTTCTACAACCTCTCCCGTCAGGGAGAAGGTACAGAAGCCTGAACAAATGCACCAGCCGGTTTCAAAATAGTTTCTACCCTACTGTTGTTAGAATACTGAATGGACTCAAAACTCTTAACATTCGCCTGTACCTGTGTTTTTGTTTTTGCCGCTGTTTACCTATTACTTACTTATCTATGGTACTAAACTTTGTGATCTCCCTCTCTTGCTCACAAGACAAAGCTTTTTACTGTGCCTCAGTGCACGTGACAATAACTTTGATTCTATTCTATTCTATTCTATTATCCATTCTATTCTATTCTATTCTCTAATCCCTTCCCTTCCCCTTTCCCTTCCCCTTTCCCCTTCCCTTTTCCCTTCCCATTTCCCTTTCTTTTTCCCTTCCCCTTTTCCCTTTCCCCTTTCCCTTTCCCTTTCCCTTTTCCTTTTCCTCTTCCCTTCCCATTCCATTCCATCCCATCACATCCCATAATACTCATCGAACCAAGAGATTCACTACCCAGTGAGAGAAGACAAAGTTCTTCTTTTGTCTGTCTTAAATGTGTGACCTCTTATTCTGAGATTATGGCCTCTGGTCTCATAAGGGGAAACAGCCTCTCCAAATCCCCTAAGAATCTTATAGGTTTCAATAAAGTTGCCTCTCATTCTTCTAGATTTCAAAGAATAAAGGCTCACCAAATTCAAGTTCTCCTCATAAAACAGTCCCTCCATATCTAGTATCAGTTTGGTGAATCTCCTCAGGTCTGCCTGCAGTTCCACTATATCTTTCTTCAGACAAGGGGCTCAGAACTGTTTACAATATTCTAGTTCTGGTCTGACTAGTGCCACGTATTATCTCAGCAAAATCTCTGTACTTTTATACTCCATTCCCTTTGAAATAAAGGCCAACATTCCATTTGCCTTCCCTATTACCCTCTAAACATGGATGCTAGCTTTTTGTGATTCAGTGATGAGGACTTCAACATTCCTCTTTTATTGATTAATTATATCTTTCTGCAATCTTTCCCCATTTAAATAATATTCAACTCTCTTATTCTTCTCGACACAGTGCATAACCTCACATTTTCCGCACATTATATTCCATTTGCCAAGTTTTGCCCACTCGCTTAACCTATATATATCCCTCAGCAGGCTCTTTATATCATCCTCACTGCTTGCTTTGCCAAGTATGTTTGTGTCATAGAGTCATAGGGTCATAGAGATGTACAACATGGAAACAGACCCTTCAGTCCAACCTGTCCATGCCAACCAGATATCCCAACCCAATCTAGTCCTACCTGCCAACAACCGGCCCATATCCCTCCAAACCCTTCCTATTCATATACCCATCCAAATGCCTTTTAAATGTTGCAATTGTACCAGCCTCCACCACATCCTCTGGCAGCTCATTCCATACATGTACCACCCTCTGTGTGAAAAAGTTGCCCCTTAGGTCTCTTTTACCTCTTTCCCCTCTCACTCTAAATCTATGCCCTCTAGTTGTGGACTCCCCCACCCCAAGGAAAAGACTTTGCCTATTTATTCTATCCATGCCCCTTATAATTTTGTAAACCTCTATAAGGTCATCCTTCAGCCTCTGACATTCCAGGGAAAACAGCCCCAGCCTGTTCAGCCTCTCCCTATAGCTCAGATCCTTCAACCCTGGCAACATCCTTGTAAATCTTTTCTGAATCCTTACAAGTTTCACAGAATCTTTCTGATAGGAAGGAGATCAGAATTGCATGCAATATTCCAACAGTGGCCTAACCAATGTCCTGAACAGCCGTAACATGACCTCCCAAATCCTATACTCAATACTCTTGACCAATAAAAGAAAACATACCAAATGCCTTCTTCACTATCTTACCTACCTGCGACTTCACTTTCAAAGAGCTACGAACCTGCACTCCAAGGTCTCTTTGTTCAGCAACACTCTCTAGGACCTTACCATTAACTGTACAAGTCCTGCTATGATTTGCTTTCCCAAAATGCAGCATCTCGCATTTATCTGAATTAAACTCCATCTGCCACTTCTCAGCCCATTGGCCCATTTGATCAAGATCCTGTTGTTATCTGAGATAACCTTCTTCACTGTCCACTACACCTCCAATTTTGGTGTCATCTGCAAACTTACTAACTGTACCTCTTATGCTCTCATCCAAATAATTTATGTAAATGACAAAAAGTAGAGGACCCAGCACCAATCCTTGTGGCACTCCACTGGTCACAGGCCTCCAGTATGAAAAACAACCATCCATCACCACACTCTGTCTTCTACCTTTGAGCCAGTTCTGTATCCAAATGGCTAGTTCTCCCTGTATTCCGTGAGATCTAACCTTGCTAACCAGTCTCTCATGGGGAACCTTGTCGAACAACTTACTGAAGTCGATATAGATCATATCTACTGCTCTGCCCTCATCAATCCTCTTTGTTACTTCTTCAAAACACTCAATCAAGTTTGTGAGACATGATTTCCCACGCACAAAGCCATGCTGACTTTCCCTAATCAGTCCTTGCCTTTCCAAACACATGTATATCCTGTCCCTCAGAATTCCCTCTAACAACTTGCCCACCACCGAAGTCAGGCTCACTGGTCTATAGTTCCCTGGCTTCTCCTTACTACCCTTCTTAAAGATTGGCACCCCGTTAGCCAACCTTCAGTCTTCCGGCACCTCACTTGTGACTATCAATGGTACAAATATCTCAGCAAGAGGCTCAACAATCACTTCTCTAGCTTCCCACAGAGTTCTAGGGTACACCTGATCAGGTCCTGGGGATTTATCCACGTTTATGCGTTTCAAGACATCTAGCACTTCCTCCTCTGTAATATGGACATTTTGCAACATGTCACCATCTATTTCACTACTTTCTATCTATAAACTTAGCAGTAGTACATTCATGTTTTTCATCCATTTTTTGATGCATTGTACTGATTTCTGTGGCACATCACTAATTTCAGGTTGCTATCTTGAAGGTGCCACCTTATCCCAACTCTCCTGACTGAAGGCGAAATGAAGGCGAAAGGGAGCATGAGAAATCCTCTGAGGAGAAAGATCCTGAGAAAAGCCAAAAGGGTTATCCGGACAATGGTGTGCTGAGCCAGAAAGACCAGAGAGAGCCTTGAAGCCACCTGCTTCTTGGGTGACTGAGCTGGGTTAAGAGATTTTTCTGTTCTTGTTATTATTTTATTTGCACTGTTGGCTGTCAGCCCTCTCCTTGTTATATGCGTCATTCCTCAAGGATTGAGTAGATTTTCTATTTGATTTATCTGTGCAATAAAATATTGACTTTTCCTTTCAAATATTCTTCTGATGTCCTCACCTCTATAAAAGCTAAAGTATATGTCTACACTTCGCTCTGAACTAACGTTAATGCTAAAGCTGTAGTGATAAAATGAACACTTCCGTCACCTTGTGCTCCTGAATGTTTGTACTAAAATGGACATATGAATCATATCAGAAAACCTACTCCCTGGTGAATCCTACCAAATTATCCCACATCCTGGCACTTGCTCTTTATGTGTCTTACATCTTCACCATGTCTGCAATGCTGCTGAATGTAATAAACCCTCACCGAACCTTTGTAATGCCCAAGCACCTTCACTGACAATGCTTCCATTACTATGGGCTATGAAAAATGATTCTATTCCATCCATTCAGGTCCACAATTATGATCATTGACATGTGATTTAACCATTGCATGTTTCACAGCATTAAATATTGATGTGAGGCTTTGAGAAAATCAGACCTAGCAGCAATATTCTGTCTGTAGCCTGTAGAGGCATGACAGATTCCACCAGTACTGTTATGGCCCACTGGGGTACTGCACCATAAATCAAGCTCTGCTGATCCTGAAGTCATACCAAATGTTAAGCATTTTTTAAAGTATGTACAGTACCCCAATATTCCTGACTTACAGACCAGGTTTCCACACTAAATAAAATTATTATTTATTGTAAGTAATTTGGTAATAGTTACACATAAACAGATAAAGAAGCATTGGCACATAATGCCACTGTTTGAAACTCTAATTCCCTTATAACTTCCCCCTTATTGGTACATATGTATTGGTGGAGGCAGAAAAAACTGGAAAGTCTATTCTTGGGTATTGTTTCCTGATTCTGATATTAAGATGATCCTTCCTTGCTAGCCAGGTCTTTGGTGTTCAGTTGCCTTTCTCTGGAAGTTTCCACTGTTTAAACGAAATAAAAAATGACTGGGTGACTCAGAAAATGATTTATGTCTTCGCGAGTTTTGAGAAGATTTGTGGCTCTGATTGAGGTTCTGGGTGTAGGTTTGCTCGTTGAGCTGGAAGGTTCATTTCTAGGTAATATCTTCAGTGGGATTCCGGGCAAAGCACTGCTGATGATTCCTGCTTTCTATTTATATGTTGTGTATTTATAAAATGCATGGGAATTCCTAGAAGCATAGCATTCTAACCAGAACGCTATCAACGAACGCATCGAGTTAGACACCAGCTACCACCCCCTGAGAAAAAGAACAGGAAATGACATCACCAGAGGAAATGATGTCACCACAGGAATTGACATTACCAACGCAAAGAAACCCAAACGTATAAACAGAAAGCAGAAACCATCAGCAGTGCTTTGCCCGGAGGCGCACTGAAGATGTTACCTAGTAGGGAGACAAAATGTCTGGAAATGAACCTTCCAGCTCAGTGAACAAACCTACATCCAGAATGATTTATCTCTGATTTATCAATTCAAAACTCACAGCTGCAGGAAAGGTAATTGGTTTTCTTCAAGTTTAAACTGAGCTTTCTTTTACTGAAGAGAACGGGCAGCTTCTCCTGGAGAGAACAACAGCAAACCTTTCTGTGTGTGTGTGTGTGTGTGTGTGTGTGTGTGTGTGCGTGCGTGTGTGTGTGTGTGTGTGTCTCTACACCTTATTTCCAGTTCCAACCCACTCAGTTAACTGAGACTCAATCAGCTTCACTTGTAAACCTGCACATGCAGGAATCCATAGCTACAAAACAGAGTTTGCAATAGGTATTAAATTCTTTACTATGAAATTATGCAACTATCCTGGTAAACTCCTGCTCTTAAAAAAATCCTTGCAAAAGTAAAAAGACATAGTTCTGAAATTACTCCCATAAGGTGTGGAGTCCATCAAATGGACATCTCAGGCTCTGGTTCCTCTCCTACACTGTATTATGACTGTCAGAGACACTGAGATTCCTATGTAAACCTGGGAGCCAGGTTTGACCCCACAAGGTCCCACCAGCAGCTAACTGACACAGCACCTCACTCACAGATACTGAGCTGAAAAGCACCTGAAAGCATGATATAACTCCCTCAGGGTATTCACAGATCTAATGCCATCTAGGATGCACACCACCATACTTTAATAGCAATATAGAAAAGTTCAGTCATTAAAAACTGATTGTCAGAACTTCAACAACTGTGGAACTTGATAGAAATTAGCGAAAGCAGACGTGAGTTACTTCAAGGCTGAATGAGGAGAAATTATAATGACAAATAAATAAATGGCAGAAATGTCAAACAAAATATTATATAACTTTCAGCAAGTGGAAGGTACAAAAGAATTTCAGAATTAATGTGCAACTGAAGTTTAGATTAGATTCTCTATAGTGGGGACACAGGCCCCTCAGCCCAACGAGTCCATACTGACCCTCCGAAGAGTAACCCACCCAGACCCATTTCCCTCCTACAAATGCACCTAACATTATGGACAATTTAGCATGGCCAATTCACCTAACCTGTACATCTTTGGACTGTGGGAGGAAACCGGAGTACACCCACACACACACACGTGGAGAATGTGCAATTCCACGCAGACAGTCACCCAAGGCTGGAATTGAACCTGAGTCTCTGGTGCTGTAAGGCAGCAGTCCTAGCCACTGAGCCACCCAAGTTCTAATGAGAACAAGGAATTTTAAAAATTATTAAAGGATAGGTACTTAAAACTTAATTAGGACAAAAGGACAACCAATGACAAGGATGAGAGACTGTATAAAGGTCATTGATGATATGCTGAGTTGGAGTTCATATCCAAGGCTTGGGTTTGATAGATTTTTGGGTATTCAAAGATGTAAGTATAAAACGTGGATGTGGAGTTGAACTGGTAGAGCAGGATGATCTTACTGAACAATGAGACAGGGTCAAAACAGCTGCATTTCCTACTTCCATTCTGATTGTCTGTATTTCCAACAATTTGGGTTAGTGACAGTTGAAATACGCTTCAATCAAAACATAGCCTTGAAACCCAGTAACTGCAAAGTCAAAATGTATTTAAGATGTCCCTTTCTGTCATCTGTCTCGTAAAATGTGTTATTCTCAATGTTATATTGTGGCATTCCATTACAATGCATAAACTGTTCAAAATTCAAATGTCCTTGTTCTGCAGGTGTTAGTGAATGGCATAATGGTGACAAAGGGATAACACAAATTACAATCATGAAGAAATAACATGAGATGCTGGCTTACAATCTTAATGGAATACAATAAAGAGTGTACCAATGCCATTACCAGGTTTGTTGCATTTCTTGAGGAGCAGAGGGAAAATGTTTGAAACTTTGTAAATAATTCAATAGTTTATGAATCTAAGATGATTGAAAGCTGAAGATTGGAATATTTGGAAACAATTGTAGTGGACTAAACGATTGGAGGGCAAGGAAACAGAAAATCAAGGGAGAAGAGTTGGTCAATGAAAATGACTGTATCTGGTGAAATGTGGAAGTGGCACCAGTGTACTTCACAGGACTCACTCAATCACCTGAAGAAATTGAATACTACAGGTAATGTCTCCAAGGAGATAACATTCTGTGAACCTTCTTTCTAATCTGAATAGCAATTGAGCGAAAACTCTATGGGTTTCAATTTATCAAAAATTATTTATCCCTGGCCAGTTGCACCTGAATATTATTGTTCACCTTTTTGGGTACAAGATAATTTGTCTTTGTCATTAGCAGCTTAGTCACATATCTTGGATTCTGTTACCCTAATAAAAGTTATAAATCATATCTATTAATGCTTATTCACCTGTGCATCCTACAATTTTAAGTTTACCAGGCTACAGTTTGATAAATTGAATCAGTCTGATTAGCCAATTTGGTAAATCAGTTGTAAATCTTTGTGCTAGAAGTTTTGCCAAGTATCTGTTCTTCTGCCAGATACAGTTACCTTTTTATTAATTATCCATACAGATTAAGCAGTTTTGTTTTGCTAACAAATGACAAGGACTAGTTCAAAAAGGACAATCCATTAACCTGAGCGGTGGAGATCTGAGAGATTCTCTTGCAGTTAAGATGGCTGATTAAAATTGCCATTGTGATTCATTTCAGGACACTGAGTTTCCATTATTTATCACCTCTTTTAAGCAACCAGCTTGATTCACTGCTGTAGGTTGTTGCCTTATTGTGCATTGCACTGAGGAAGTGTAACACAGACTGAACTGCAGGCAGCCATTATTAAGCTGTATTTACACCTACAGAGAGGGCAGCGATATAACAAAATGTTCAACTATTATAATATATTACACACCCTCCCTATTTCATAAAAATCTTGGACATTCAAATATAAAAAGTTTCATGTACATAATTTCCCAAAGTACAATATGAATAAACCATTATCAATGTCTGAAATTTGGTTTGGTTTGATTTATTATTGGCACATGTACCTAAGATTGTTTTGTGTGCAGTACAGATCATAATATGCAAAAATATAAGGTGATTGAACAGAGCAAGAAATACAAAGTTACAGCTGCAAAGAAGGTGTACAAAAAGCAAGATGAGCAATATGTTTGAAATTCCAGAGGTCCATTCAGAAGTCTAATAAGAGTGGGAGAGGAAGCTGTCCTGGAACCTTAACAGCTTGAAGTACACATTAATTTATGGTTCTCATAATTAAAGCATATATGGTCAAAATTGTGAGTGTAATTTACAGGTTAAAAATCCTTAACACCTGCATGTATTTAATTTAAAATAGTAATGAATATAACATTGTTTTTCTTTCTACATACTTTCAATTAACTTTCTTTCTCTTTCTGTCAAGATATCTTTTTTATCCATTTCTATTTACTTGACTTTGCTCTCTCAACATTTTATCACGTTCAACCTTAAGATCTGCTTTGGATGACCAACTCTGCTTAACGGTTGTGTCTGCAAAACTTATTGAGTCATCCTAATCAGACACTGAATCACTTTGCTCTACTGGTGGTTTCTATGATATGGCAAAAACTTTAGCTTGTTTATGACTTTATTTTTCTCACCTACTTTCATTTGTGGAAGCATGCAACCGAAATGTGGTTTCCCATGCTCTCACTTTGATGGAATCCTTCCCCAATCTTCAGTGGATAGAAAGAAGAAAGTGAGGACTAGGACTGCAGATGCTGGAGATCTTTTTCTTTGAGGACTTCCTGAAGAAGGGCTTATGCCTGAAACGTCAATTCTCCTGCTCCTTTGATGCTGCCTGACCTGCTGCGCTTTTCCAGCAACACATTTTTAAGTTCAGTGGATATATGAATGTTTTAATCTCTTCTCAAGAACTCAAGTCAAATACTTCTTATCTGTAGCTTTATATCATGACCTTCTGACCAGCACTGAACTCTCCAAGGCTTTATGTCTTGAGTATCGTTACTCACCTTGTCTTTGTCTTGGTGTTCTCTTAAATTTGATAATGATGTTAAATTTAAGCAAACAAAACCTTGCCTAGAGTCATAGAGACATGCGGCACCTAAACAGACCTTTGAGTCCAACTCATCCATGCTGACCAGATATCCTAGATAAATCTAGTCCCCTTTGCCAGCCCTTGAACCATATCCCTCTAAACCCTCCCTAATTATATACTCATCCAGATGCCTTCTAAAAGTTATAATTGTACCAGTCTCCACCACCTCCTCTAGCAGCTCATTCCATACACGCACAATGTCTATGTGGAAAAGACGGTCTCTTTTAAATCTTTTCTCTGTCACCTTAAACCTATGCTGTCTAGTTCTGGACTTCCCTCCCTCCAGGGGAAAGACTTTTATTTTACCCTATCCTTGCCCCTCATGATTTTATAAACCTCTATATGTCAGGTTTTAGCATTAACTTAGAATGTGAACAACCTGTGGTACTATTCTGTAAGATAGCAGAAAATTGTTTAGCCTGTGTTAAAGAGAAACATGAAGATTGCTGCCTAACTTCTCTCCTACCAAGTACTTCTACAACAGTACCATCCAATTCTCAATGAAATGTTGGTACTAGAGGATCCACTCTTTCTCAGAATATATCAAACACTTCTGTCATAAATTGTAGACAATTGCCTGAAACAAACACATCTGGCAACCAGTAAACTGCAGACCAATTTCTTTAATCAATAATGTGACCTTTGGGCTATTGGGCATAGAATCAATTTATCCACCTGCTATAGCTATGACCACACCAAGTGACTCTTTTCCTTTCATTTCAAATAAGTGAACATGGGCTCATTCCTACGGTTTTATATGTTTGATTATGGAATAAGTGAACCCTAGTTGGAATATTTTTCATTTTGAGACATGCTTCCTAACTTTTCATCATTTTCAATGTCTCCATTTACTTTTAGATACCAAAGATAGCTTTGTGCTATTGCTTTCATACAGATGGTCTCTTTATGCTCTTGATAATGTTCCTCTACAATCTTCCGGTAAACCTTGATGGAATAATCACTCTTAAATCCCATGGGAGTCAGGATTGATCAACATTTAGTTTTTTTTCTATGTGTAAGATACTCCTTCAATTTCTCATC
Source organism: Chiloscyllium punctatum (assembly GCF_047496795.1). Taxonomy (NCBI): domain Eukaryota; kingdom Metazoa; phylum Chordata; class Chondrichthyes; order Orectolobiformes; family Hemiscylliidae; genus Chiloscyllium; species Chiloscyllium punctatum. The sequence continues at coordinate 29,072,487 of NC_092782.1, forward strand.
ATTATTCTCTTCATACCAGAAATCCATAAAATGTATGGACTTTAATGAGGGCTGTACTCTTGTGATTTTCCTCACCACTTTCTCTGACAGATACCGGCATGTCATTAATGTATATCAACTAATTCATAGTTAACTCAGTAGTTAGAAATAAATCAGTTTTCAAGAATGTTTTTCAAGTATATCTGCATTCTGCATGATCTGTTGACTTAAGATATACAAAATATCGTACCACTGGCTAATTTTATCATTTGTTCAAGGAGCACTTTGGGATGTCTTGGCACTTCCTCAATAATAGGCATTCCTTTACTGATCCCAGTTCAACTGTGTCTCAGCACAGCAGGCTGTCCATGGCTCCGGTGGAAATATGGGCTGCTCCCCCTGAAGGCACCTCCTTCACCTCAGAGAAAGAGAGTTCCAAGGTCTCAGAGAACAATTCGGCAACCCTTAATGATACCATTTTCCTGGTGAAAATGCCAAATCATTGGAATTATGTTCAGGCCTGGTTACTGTGCCCAAACCCAATTAAACTATCAGAACATGCAGCAACCTAATTCAGCTCAAAAAAGCAGAAGGCAATGAAAGCCAACTTATTTGTACAGTTGAGGAGAGTTTGGCCAAATTTTCTAAAACTAGTTTTCAATAAACTAAACGCTAACAGTGACTTCCAGCAGGCACCATTAGATGAGCCATCAAAACGACACTATCTTTTTTTACTCCAGTAAACCTAATCGGCTCTTAGACTCAGTCAAGCAAAGTGGAATGTTTGCAGCATCCTTCAGCCCATAAATGTCACATCATCTACACTACAGACAGATATTAAGCACAGAAATACTTGTGATAAGAGGAATAATAAATATAAGGGAGGCCCAAGGCCTATGTTTGATTGCAGAATGTACTGTGTCAGTGTGTGGATTATCGTACTGTTCTTTTTGTGTGTGTAACCTGAGCGTAGAATGACTTGACATTTGTCATCAGATAAATGTAGCTGATTAAGTGAGTAGAAGGAATTAAAAATCATTCACAACCTCTACCTAAAGGATTAAAGCTTCTCTGTTTACTGTAAACTGCTGCTTGAATGTTCCAACGTATTATCCTCAATTATGCTTCGATAAAATCATGACCGTTATCAATATTGAGTTGGTTTTGAACTATTGGACTTAAGTCTGCAGGGATGTCAAATTTTATTAGAGCTGTGAGCCTAATCAGAAGTTGATTAACAGTTATGGATTTATTTTTTGTGTCAATAAAATGTTAGATTTGTCAAAGTTAACCAGCCAACTGGCACAGGAAGAAAATCTTTTGATGAGTGTTGATTATTGTGACCTACCAGTGGCAATTCATCAATGATGGGAGATTCAAGTAATATTGAGATGATAAAGGTTGAGAAAGTGCGGAAGTTATGTGTGATGGATTTAATTTTTTTTTAGGAGTCCTAAAGGTGACTAAATTTATCCAGATCCAAATGTCACTGGTCAAAACCGAACTGGATAAGAGCAGGCCATTGTTATAGTGCATATCTGAGCCCAACATTGTGACATAACACATAACAACTCTCAGTAAGAGAAAAGAAACTATGGGTGGTATTTCCTCCCTTCCTGTTATGGCATGAGTGACAGAGACAAAGGTGGGAAAGTACAGTGACACTGAAAAATTAAGATTCTCACATATTGAGGAAAGATTTCCCAATATTTTCGTCAAGTCTTAATTGGTGAGTTCAGAACCTCACCCTTGAGCAACAATTGCTTTATTTCCATACGTCTGTATTTCATTAAGACCCAAACTCATTTTATTTATATGCCACTCTCAATTCTTCTCTTCAATATGTACTAGAGAGTGACAGTTCCCAAAGTGTAAATCAGAGCAGGTACCTGGTAGCTACAGCTCGCTGAATGCCTGGGCAGGTCTTCATCCAATTGCTTCTTCACAACCCCTTAAAGTTCAAGGACACAATGGCAATTCACTCCATGGAAATCAGCATTGGTATAACACCAGCATCTCCATATCTGAACCTGTGCTCTTGAACTAATTCAAACACTACATCAGCCCTTCAACATTTCACTTTGTAGCTAAGAGACATCTATGATTGCATCATATGGCTCTCAGCTTGTTTTCTTCGTGCTCATACATTTTACTGTTTACTTGGAGGTTGCCAGCATCTGTCAACTTTGTAGTGCTTTCTTAATGTACGCTGTCTGACTTCAGCACTGACTTAGCTCCTGCCAACCTCTGTATGGATTGTATTGGTTTCTTAACACACAGGATATTAATGCTGAATTCTAGACTGCTACCATTTGTGGCTTGTATTGCTTTTCAATGCAGAGGGAGAATAGGCAGGTTGTGATGGTGAATAGCACAATATAGCACTGCACAGCATCAATTGCAGCATGTACCAGCAGTTTACATGGCAAGCACACTGCATATGCTCCAAGCAAAGTGACATATCTGGTGGTGAAAGGGGAGCAGTTCTGAGTGGTGTGTAGGAGGAACATAGTCAATGAGGAAACATTCCTACAGTTAATCAGGGGGCTTGTCCTAATCCAATCAAGACAATTGGCCGTGATCAATCAGGCAATTGATCCTACCAGATTCTGGGGATTCATGTCCTTTGCAGGCTGAGGTTTGGGTACAGTCAGTCCTACAGGTCCAGTGCAAGCAAGTCAGGGATTACAGGTTGGGGTACTGTGGATATGGGTTATAGTTGATCCTGGGGATTTGACCAATGATGGGCAGGGGAATTATCAGGGGGCCATCTAGTGGGAACACAAATCTATAGGTAAGCTTCTTTGCACTGGGTTGCTCTGACAATAGTGACAGGAGACAATGATGTTTGGGGGCAGGGGGTAGTGGATGGGGAGCTCTGGATGGGGGTCTCTAACAGGCCACATCATCTTTGGCTTCTAAATGGGGACAGTGTAGGGCCAACAAGGACATGGGAATTTCTAAAGCCATAGGCTCTTAAAGTGAAAGCCTTAACAGTGATTTAATGAGACTCAGTAGAGTGGTTCAAGGTGCCACAGCGACAACTGAGTACATGAAGAATGTATGTCACCAATGGAACCTGTAAGTCACTCACATTGTAACAAAGCAGGAATCTTGCCATGTCTGATCGAAAATCAACTACGCAATAACTACACAAAGGGCTGTCACCTCATACAATGCAGGTGGTAAACTTGCATTTCTTTCTTTGAGAGCTGAGCAAAATTTTGAATTTGGGGATCCTCCTAAGAGCAATTGCTGTAATTGTGCCTCCATTGATTCAGACATGCCATGAATCTGGCTTCAATTTGTACTTCATCTGCTGGTCATTCATTGTCCAAGAATGTAAATTATAGCCTCAAGCAATCATGACCATTACATTGTGCACATGAATTGTCTCTTTGTTATGTCAGCTAAACAAGTGTAGTAAGAACAACACACTTTAAAGTATAACTGAAGTTCATAAATGCATTCCACAGCAAACACTGGACGACAACACATTGCAGCTTTCAGATTCCCCACTGAAAAGGACATAGGCTGCATTGTGTCAAGGAGCCTTTTCTTCAGGAGGTGGTGGTGGGGGAGGGGGGAGGGGCATGGGAGGGATGGTCATCCGTGTGGTGTGCACGGGGACTATTATGATGGTGTACTGGGGAGAGGGGTGATAAGGCAAACTATCACAGTGACTTACTGGCAGACTTCTACTCGTAATGTTGCATGAGAACTTTGGTTGTGTAATGTGCAATTGGAGAAATTCCAATAGGTCAGAGCTACTTATGGAGGCATGACAATGATGTCCTTGGGAAGGGTCCATAACAAGCTGTGAGAGGGTATACCATCACGTTCATTGTGATGGACGTGAGGACTCAGGAGTCCTTTGATAAAATTATGTTAACTTTCTGAAATTCACCCACAGATTGCCTGCTCATGGATATCATTTGGAGAAGGCCATCACTGGAGTCATTGTAGCCTTGGTGCTACTCCGAAGATAATGTCGAAGACAGCAGCAAATGAAAATCCACAAACAAGTTGGAGGAAAATGATGCCAGCCCGGACTTACAAGCCACACTGTCATTTTCTCCAACCATCTGAACGACAGAGCAGGCACTTCTTCAGGTTGTCTTGCCCCTCCATCACCTGTTGAAGAAGAACTGGGTGACTATTCCATCCCAGTCACCATCAAGATCACCCTCTTAATTTCTACTGAAGGATCATTTGGGAAGCTGTGTGGCATTTCCCAATCCTCAATGTGTAAATGTATCTGGGATTTAACTGCTGCCTTTTTCTCTGGAGCACAGACCTTCGTCACATTCCTTGATGATGGAGAATCAAGCAGATCAAGCAGTGATCACAGGGAAAAGATTGTGATTCATTGCCTTGTGGAGTGCTAAAGATCACTGACCTTCTTCACATTCTGCTCAGCATTCCTTTTCACCGCACTGTATTGACTAGGGCTGTAATGTGCATCCAAGCTGGTTAGGTTGAATTGCATATTCGCCTTTAACGATTCACAATGAAAAGGATTGCCCTCCTCTCCATATTTAATCTATTACACTTCCAGGTCCCTGCCCCTCAAAGCAGAGAGATTGCCTGCCATTCCTCTGGGTCATGTCTTCAGTGATAGTGATCAAGCAATCAAGCATGTTAGTGTGAAGACATGTTCCTGGCTCACTACATTTGAAGCAGTGTGTGGCTGGGCTTTAAATATGGTGACAAAACCTTGTGCACCGAAAGACCTCACCAATGGCTTAGACGTCCACTTCTTCGGACACAACATTCTATGTGAAAGTGCCTGGTTTCCTACGTGATGAAGTGAAGAGTGGAAGATCGTGCGGAAAAAAAAATCACAAGGCCATGCTGTACTGTGTGATGAGGCTCACTCACCAAATTGCTTTGGAAAATTCTGCCAACAAAATCAAAACCATCACTGAAGCTGATTTGCCAAGAAAATAAAAGTGGGAGAATTGCCAGGTGAAAGGAAACACAGAGTTCACTGGAATTTCACTTTGTGTGAATAAGTGCAATGATATATGGAATTTTCCTGACGATGAATGATTAAAAGTTACAGCATTTCTTGTGATTGATAGTCTGTTTTTCAATGCATCTGCACGTGTAACTGGTTCAATTGTCTATGCCACTAACTGTTCTGTTTACAGAACTAAAGTCTATTTAATCCTCTAATTTTGTCTTCTGTTGGAAGTATTTTACAACTATAGTTATGGTGTTAGCAATGTATTCGGTGGCTTGCTAAATTGTTTTCTGTATGTATGTCTTACTTTTGTGATAATTTTGTTATGTTTTGGTTTAAAGCTTATTAAAACTCTGTGAATATTTCTTGATTTTGCAACATAGGAATGCAACATAATTTGGTACTTTAAGTTCATAACCCCCCACAGAAGCTAATATTTGTTATGTGCAAGAATGTGTGAACATGGCTGTTATGTATTTGATTTACACGTAGATTCAAGGACATTTTTGAATTACACATGTTAAAAGATGTCAATGTTAATTAATTTTGATGAAAACTTATTTGTGTGCGATACATTGTGAATGGGTCAAATCACTTCTTATTAATTGGGGTACAGCCAAGTGGTTCATATCTCTTTCAGCAACTTATAATTATTAATGTGTAGCTTTGCTTTCTAATTGAGCATTTTCAAAGCATTTGCTTGGTCTGCTGCAAATCTGAGGATTGTCATTGTGATTTCCTACCCCATCAACTTTAAAGTTTTGATATAATTAGAACTAATTTTGAATAAATAGGGATATACCACTCAGAGGGCAGTATGTTAATCTTTGGTGGGACTGATCCAGTGGAGGCTGACAGAGGCTGAGACAAGGGAGCACTCATTAGGGAAGGTTACATTTTGAGCCTAGTCTAAAATCTCCCTTAGGGTAATTGGGAAGGATAAGCAGATCATCTGAGAGTCTTGCAGGACCACGTAGGTAAAAATAAAACAGCCCCTTTTGATTTTTTCAGGGCTCTAGGCTGTGAGCTATTGTGTTAAATCAGGCAACCAACAAATGTAAGGGTTAATTAGCTCAAAGATGTCTTTATATATGTTTTGTTCCAGTGTCACTTTGTTAATGTATACCAAGGATGACAATTAGACCCAAAGGTTAATTTAACAAAACTTGTGACCTTGAATGGATGAAACCATAAATATGACATTTACTGCTTACTTTATCCATACCCAATTTGATCACCAATCCAGAATCCACATTTTCCAGTATCCATGACCAGCAGAGAAAATATGAACACAATTACATTTGTCCATTTCTTGGGACACAGAAGGGAAAGCAATACATCTTACCTATGAGTGAATATTGAGAGAAAAGAAACACTATGTTAGTCTATGATGGAATTAAGAAGCAGAAACAATCCGTCTGTATCTTCTCTATGGTCACATGACACAGCTGTTCTGTCGTTTTTGACTTATATCCTTGAACTACTTAACAGAAATTTTTCAGAAATCACAAATTGTAAGAAAGTCCTTCTTTTCCCTTTACTCTAAGAATGTTAATGATTTTGTTTCATGGTGAAAACTAACTTTTTGTTTAATAAAAATGGAAATAACTGCAAATGCTCGAAATCAGAAACAACAGGAATCGCTAGAAAAGCTCAGCAGGTCTGGCAGCATCTGTGCAGAGAAATCAGGGTTAATTTTTCTGAGAAAGGGACATTTGTCCCAAATATTCTCTCCACAGATGCTGCCAGACCTGCTGAGCTTTTCCAACAGTGTCTGTTTTTCTAACTTTTTGTTCAGTTGTAATCAGCAATTTTTATGTCATTTTGGAAATAATGATAAAAGAAAAATGGTTAACCTAATTGATTGGGAATTTTTAAACACATGCTAATTTGTTTTATTTTGCTATTCTATATTGTGTTTGACTGGTAAAGCATTGAACTAAATTAAATTGGAGTACTGAAGCTGACTAATCTATAAAAGCAGACACTTACTTGGCCACAGTGCAGTTTTGGTTATTATGTGAAACTGTACAATGATTTCTAATTCTGGACATGTATTTATGATTATAAAAATTGGCAATTTGAAACTTCATAAATGATTCACAGTTGAAATTGATACATTTGATGTGATTCTGACTCTTTGTATGGGAAATCATAGGTTTGGAAATGCATTTTAAAAGTACTAGACCACTAGAAGGCTATGGACTTAATGGGGGAAAGCAGGACTTATTAGGTTGCAGTGTATTTTTGGTAGTACAGATTCAATAGCCAAAGGGCCTATTCTGTACTGTATGATTCTATGATTCTAAATTTAAGAATAATTGTAATTTAATCTAAAATGCAGTCTTCCTCAATGGTAATTAAGTGTTAGTAATGATCTGTGCAGTTTTAACTTAATGAAACAGGAGGTTGGTGCACATTCAGGAGCCTGTTCAATCTGTTAGTGAGCCTTGCCATAGCTCTGTAACTCAGCCAAGGTTTAACTATCTTGTTTCCGGGTTGCTGCCAAACTTGACAGAGTGGGCAAGGTGACCTACTGAATCCGTCAAAGGAATGATTTCAAGTTAAGATATATCCCCTTGCTGGGGTCAGAATGGCTGAATATTTCATTAATCCCTGAAGCTTCAATGACCACAGAATGGAAAGGAAGCCTCAGGAGGCTCGTGCATGGTTCTGTTGTTCTTACCTGCATAGCCTACTACAGAATCTGAAGGGGCTAAGATCGGGTGATACTTGCCAAGGGTGGAAGGAAGATGCTGGCTTCTTCAGCCAAGCAGGAGGAGATGGAGGTAACCGAGACATGGGCAGTGCAACTGCGGTCTCTCATCACAAAAACAATTCTACATGAGGTTCAATTACCTGAAGAGAGCAGCAAAGGTGAGTGCCATAACACGGCCAAGATCCCACACTAATATTTGGATTTCATTTCTCATCAATACACCTTGTAGTCCTGCTCATTTCTCCACTCTCCTGGTACCTCCTGCTCTCTTTCTTTCCCTTCCTCCCTAACTCTCTCACTCACTCACTCAATCACTCATTCATTCAATCAGACACATACACACGCACACACACTACTCTCTCCTTCTCTCTCTCACACTCTCATTTCTCCATCCATCCTTTAACCATCCCCACAATCCCAAAGGTCCCCTCAGCCTCTGAATTCTCCTCACTATAACCTGTCAGACTGGAAATATCTTGGATTCACCTCCATATCCAGGCTCCTCTGTTGCCATTAGGTGTAGTCCCAGCAGTGAATTGCGCTCCCACTCGGTCTCCAGCTCTCTCTGAGATGACATAGAAAGTGACATATCTGTTTGAAGTGGTTAACACTGCTGCCAGTTATTTGCTCGGTACAGAGGAGCCCAAGAATGTGGCCTGGCTCATTTACTGATAGTCAGTAAAATCCATGCCTCTGTACTCATTCTCCCTGACTTTGGAGAGCAGTGCATAGATGCACAAGGAGCTCTGGTGAATTTCTGCAGTATCTCACCTTTGAAGGCTTTTTAGACAGCACCTTCCAAATCCATATCCACAACCATCGAGATGGACAAGTGCAGCAGATACATGGGAATACTATTATCTAAGAAATTCCCCTACAAGCTGTCCAGACTCGGAAATATATTGCTGTTCGCTCAGCGTCACTGGGTCAAAATGCTGGAAGTCCATCTCTAAGGGCATAATAAGTATACCTACACCAAATGGACTGCAGTGGTTCATGACTAGATATAGGAACAGAATATTGTAGGAAGTGAAAATAAATTGACTGGCGGAAGTGTATGCAATTAGTTGCCTTACATGGGAGGAATGTTTGCAGCTCTGTGCGATGGTGACGGATGATGCATCTGTTGTGAGACGATACGGAAGCACCAGGAAAAGGACAGTGCCAAGTTTGAATAATCAAAGAATCAGCAAGCAAATCAAGAAAGGATTAATCTCACCAGAAAACAATGGGAGAGCAAAAGTTGATATTGTTAATGGTGGGTACACTTTGTCATTGTTAGGAAAAGCCTAAATAATGTATTGAACATAGATGGCAGATGAGGGCAAAGGAGACCTGCAAATATTGAGAAAGTGACTGGGTTTGAATGTACAAGTATCGAACATGGATAGGACAGGTCAATTGATTGTTGTAGTCAAGAGGAAATTCCAGCTGGATAAAAATAAAAATTCATTCTAGATTTATCTAACTCAATACTCTGCTCATCAGCCTTAATTTGTGACCTTGGCTGCCCGTAGCTTAACTTTCATCAAGTCCAATTCACCCACCATTGCTGAAGTCTATTGACTAATGGTCCAGCAATGCCGCAATTTAAATATTCCTATTCCTGTTTTCTTCTTCGCTTTTCCCCTTCCAATTGCTGTGATCTCCTCCAGCCCCCCAACCTTCCAATATCCCATTCTCGTATCTCAGCCATCCCTGGTTTTAAATGCACCCCATCAGTGGCTGTGCTTTCAGCTACTTTGACCCTAAAGTCTCGAATTCCCTTCATTAAACTGCCTGCTACTTCACTTCTCTCAGCCTCAGATTCCTTAAAACCAGTCTTTGGCCAAGCTTCATCCCAATATTTTCTTACATGATTCAGTGTCAAATTTTGTTTGATAATGTACCTGTGACATAATTGGAATTTTTTTGATATGTTAAAGATACTATAGAAATTCAAATTGCTGTTGCTTCATTATCTTGAAGAGATGGGCATAGTTGGGTGCCAAATAGCCATTATTAAAATTTGGAAGAGGGATAGATTGTTTCTGTCCCCTCTCTTTAATCCAGAGAGCTTCTTGTGCAGCATATTGTATATGTGACCATTCCCAATTTACATATTTTGACATGAAGGAGCCACTCTGAGCATTACATAGCAAAATCAAAGCATCTTATTATCCAAAGCCCATCCATGCATTCATTCCAGCAGTTGTCACTGGACATTGATGAGTTGTAAGCAACCTGGTTTATTTTTCCATTTTACTATATGGAATTTTGGGGTCTCCAGAAGTGTGTTAATTTCAAATATGTCAATGATAGGCTTTTGGAATGTCTTTTATTGTGGGAATAAATAATTATCTTTATTTGCTACTTGATCACATCAAATTGGCTAAGTAAACAATGCAGATATTCAAAGCCATTATTTATTCCTCATGAATGAATTACAAACTGAGAGCACCATGTGTAAATAAATTTAATACATGTGTGTGGAAAAGCTGTTAAAAAAGATTCTGAAATAACTTTGATCCTTACAGCAAAATGCTAAATTATATCAATGTATATTTGCTGCCTCCTTTTACCCCCATTATTTCACCCTGATCCTCACAAAAGGTACTGGCTATCTGGACAGTCTGAAATCAAGATTTCACCATAACTCAACCAAGACCCCTGGACTCCCCCTAACCCTGTTACCATTTGAAAGTTAATCCGGTTACAGCCAGGTGAGCCAGCTCTGCCATCATATTCACTGAGTTCCCAGCCGTGGCAGATGGATTCTAATGACAAAGAACTTGTTGGTATTTAAGCCCATTGCCATCTGTTTGGGAGGTGGATGTCTGTGCATGAGGCTGCCAGAGTTAGATATTGAATAGTACTCCACTGATACACAGCTTACATGATAAGTGCCAGTGTTGCCAAACTCAGAAAAGCAAGCAGCAAAAGATCTTAAGCAAGCTGCAGCTGTAGTTTCAAGATGGGAAAACTGATCTAAATGTCTAAATAATATTAGAAATACTTAATGTATTTTTGCTGAAACCCTTTAGCTGACTCCATTAAGGAGCCCTGATGTGGCAATGCTGGTGTTGGACTGGCATGGACAAATTTAAATATCACACAACACCAGGTTATAGTCCTGAAAATGTGTTGCTGGAAAAGCGCAGCAGGTCAGGCAGCATCCAAGGAGCGGGAGAATCGATGTTTCGGGCATGAGCCCTTCTTCAGGAATGATTCCTGAAGAAGGACTCATGCCCAAAATGTCGATTCTCCTGCTCCTTGGATGCCGCCTGACCTGCTGCCCTTTTCCAGCAACACATTTTCAGCTCTGATCTCCAGCATCTGGAGTCCTCACTTTCTCCCAGGTTATTGTCCAACAGGTTTATTTGGAAGTACAAGCTTTTGGAGCGCTGTTCCTTCTACCTGATGAAGGAGCAGCAATATGAAAGCTAGTGCTTCCAAATAAATTTGTTGGACTATAACCTGGTGTTTGTGATTTTTAACTGTTAAGGAGGATACTTTAAGGGACACTTGAAGGATATAATTATTATTCATTAAGAAGTTCTTAGTTTTTTACATATTCATGTGACGTGGATGTTGCTGGTTAGGCTAATGTTTAGTGCACATCCCTCATTACCCTTGAAAAGTTTGTGTTCAGCTGCCTTCTTGAACTGCTCCGATCCTTGGATAGACGAACCTCCACTGTGTTCCAACCAACATGTTAATAGGAAGAGAGTTCCAGGACTTTGACAAAAAGACAGTGAAGGAATTGCAACATAGACCTGAGTCAGGATGGTGTGTGGCTTAGAGGAGAGATTGCATGTAGTGGTGTTCCAAGTTTCTGTTGTCTTTATGCTCCTAGATCCCAGGAGGAGCTCCCAGGTTTGGAAGGACCTGTCGAAAGACACTGGGTGATTGGTTGCAATGCCTCTTTTTTTATGATGCACTCAGATGGGGTGCCAGTCAAGTGGGATGTTTGGTCCTGGATGTTATTGAGCTTCCTGAGTATTGTAGGAATTCTAGTCATCTAATATAATGGAGAGTCTTCTATCACACCTCTGACTTGAGCCATGTAAGTGGTGGACAGGCATTTGAGAGATATGCAGTGAGTTACTTGTCATAGAATTCCTAGCCTCTAACCAGTTCTTGTAGCCACAATTCAGTCTCTATTCAATGACGTTTGGTGATGGTAAAGCCATTGAATGTCAATTTGCAATGATGAGATTATTTTCTTGGAGATTGTCATTGCTTGGCACTTATGTAATTGAATATTCCTTGCCAGGACTGCTATGTTTTGCTGCAAATGGACGTGAACTACTTTAGCATCTGAAACACTGCAAGTGGTGCTGAACAGTAAATATTTCTATCCTCATGGTAGAGGGAATGTAATAGATGAATTAGCTGAAGATATTTGGTCTTAGGACACTAAGCTAAGGACCTCCTGGAGTGATGTCTTTGGATTGAGATATTTGACATTAAACAATCAGAGCTATATTTCTTTGTGCTTATTTTTCTCCCAATTTCCATTGTTTTTAGTAAAGGTCCGAGATGTCATGCTGCTTGATGTGATGGAAGCATAGTAGCTCAGTGGTTAGCACTGCTACCTCACAGCACCAGGGTACCAGGTTTGATTCCAGCATTGGTTGACTGTCTGTGTGGAGTTTGCATATTCTCCCCGTGTCTGCATGGGTTTCCTTCAGGTGCTCCAGTTTCCTCTCTCAGTTCAAAGATGTGCAGGTCAGGTGATTGGCCATGCTAAATTGCCTGCAGTGCTAGGTACATAAGTCAGAGGAAAATGGGTCTGGGTGGGTTACTTTTCAGAGAGTCAGTGCGGACTGGTTGGGCCAAAGGGCCTGTTTCCACACTGTAGGGAATCTAATCAAAGGAAGTCATTCTAACCTCACTTCTGATATTCAGCTGTTTTAACTATGTTTAGATCAAGGCTGTAATATGGCCAGGTATCAAGTGACTCTGGTAGAACACAAGCTGGGCATCAATAAGTAGGTTATTCCTTTGCATTTGACACCTATAATAATGTAAACAACTCTTTCCATCACTTTGTTGATGATTGAAATAAGACAGATATCATCATAATTTGCAGGGTTGATTTTTGTCCTGCTTTTTGTGGAGAGAACATACCTGAGAAATGTTCCACTTTGTTGGATAGATGCACTGGATCAGTGGTTAGTTATGAAAGACAAGTCTTCAATGTTGTTGCTGAAATGTTGTCAAGGCCTATAGCTTTAAATGCATCCAGTGCCTTTAGCCAATTGTTATGAACACATTAAGTCAATAGAATTGGCTGAAGACCAGTATCTGTGATCCTGAGACCATGAGGAAGAAGCTGAGAAGGAGCATCCATTTTGAATTTCTGGCTCAGTATCGTGGTAAGTACTTCAGCTTTTGAACATTGTACTGATGTGGTGGACTTTCCGTCATTGAGGATGGAGGTATTTGTGAATTCTCCTACTCCCGTTAGCTGTTTATCTGGGCACTACCATTCATGACTGGATGTGGCAGGACTGCAGAGCTTAAACATAATCCATTAGTTGTGTAACAACCAGATTCCAGGCAACATTTCCCAATGTATTACTGTTACAGATAAATACCCCAGTTGTTAGGCTCCCAGGTAAGGATGGATAAATAGGCTCTCCTGCTTTGTTGACCTGCACCCTCAGTTAGTTGCACAAGGTTAATCTTCCCTTTTCTCCCAGATGGAATGAAGTTATGTTTTAAAAATAAACAAATTCAACCAGATTTTCTTGGGTTAACAAAAGAGTGAGTTTGTTAGTTACAAAAGGTGATAAGAAATGATAGTACATTACAAATATACAGAGATTAGAAATGAGAACTGAGTCCAAAAAAAAATTTAAAATATATAGATCATTATGTCTGGGTGGTCTGTAAATGATGTATAAATGGTGTATTGTGGATCATTAATGGTTAAACAGCCATTTTCAGGATTCTTGACATTACGGTCAGTTGAAATCTTTTGTCCTATTTCTTTTTGATGTTGGTTGGCTGGCAGCACTCAAATGCTGTGAGATTTCATTGGATCTAGAATTAATGTTGAAAACTCTTGCACCAACCCCCTCCCAAATGAACATCACTGAGCTGCCATATCTGATGGATCTATTCTGCCAATGGAACAGGATACATTCAGGGATGGTAATGGTGGCATCTGAGACATTGTCTGTAGGATATGACTTCATGGGTTTGGCTATGTCAGGCTTTGCTTGTCTCTTTTGATTTTGAAAAGAAAAGCTTTCAGATGTAAATAAGGAAGACTTTGAAGGGTTGACAAAGCTGAGTTTTCTATTGTTATTTGTAGTGCATAGGTCAATGCTGAATCATCAGTTCAGCTTTGGTATAACTGAATGGCTTACTTGGCCATTTCAGATGGTAATTGAAAGTTATATATTGGCCAGACCTGGTAACAAAGACAGATTTCTTTCCCTAAAGGGCATTAGTGAATCAGATAGGCTTTTACCACAATTGAAACACAGTTATCATTTGACCATCTTTTTCAAAAAAAACTCCAAATTGTATTGAATTAAAATTTCCCTATCAACCATGGTGTGATTCAAACCTGCATTGTCAGAATCTTAGCCTGAGGCTCTGGATTACTTAGACAGTAACGTTACTGCTACACCACTACCTCACTTTATAACCACAGGCTTCTTAACCTCCACACAATCTTAAGGCTGTAACACAGAATCTTTGCTGTTACAATGTTTAAATGGAGAAGCTAGGACTACCCTGAAGATTTACATAATAGTCCTTTACTGAGCCATTTATCAATGGATTTGTGGCACTTAGCTAATGCACACCTCATGCTGACTGTCAGGGTAGCACATTCTGGACTAAGTTGACATCCACTAATTATTGGGAAAATAGAATCATGCTTTAGTTTGGGTTAATGGAGAAAGATCTTGTCACCTTTTCACTGCCAGCCATGATGAGATTTATCATAAGGCTACTGGAGTGATTATGAGAAAGTGAGGACTGCAGATGCTGGAGAGCAGAGCTGAAAAATGTGTTGCTGGAAAAGCACAGCAGGTCAGGCAGCATCAAAGGAGCAGGAGAATTGACAGTTCGGGCATAAGCCTGAAGAAGGGCTTATGCCCGAAATGTCGATTCTCCTGCTCCTCAGATGCTGCCTGACCTACTGGAGTGATTATGCCTTTTAAGCATGTTTAAATATGAAACAAATAATGGAACTCAGCATTATGTTTAAAAAAATCACTGGAGAATCTGGTCTTAGGGCTAACAGCTGTTTCACTGCCACTTTTCTTTCGATTGCAGTAATACTTTGTCACTCTCCCAGGAATCTATTGTTTAATTTCAAATGTAGGCTAGACATCGTTCAGGATTTTGCCCTTGACAATAGATCTGCATTGTTAAGTGACAACCACTAGCATAGCAAATAAACACCATTGCACTGGAGTCAGTACTTTGAAGCTTAGTTCACTGAAATTTTAATTTTACATAACACAACCCGATATGCAATAATTTGTCTGACCTATTAAGTAATTTCTATATAATAACAGGGCAGCATGTGGTATGTTCAAATTAAAATATGCAACTTAGTATGGGCCATGAACCTGTATTGTCCCGTTGGGAGCAGATGTACGTGTAATAGTGCTGTAGTGTGTTAGGCTCTAACCATTTTTAATTAATAACTGCAGATATTCATAAATGCTGCTGGCTAATGGTTCAGTGCACATATAGCGGCAGGCCCATTGCCTCATGAGAGCAGTACTGGCTGTAAGATCTTCTCTCGGCCTCTAAACAATCCATTTTACTTTAGCAGCTCCCACACAGGGAAGGTTAATGATACTCATAGATAACAAGTTTTACTAAACTGGGCCATTCCCCAAGGTATCCTATAAGTCCTCTGAAGACACAGAACCTTCAAAAGCAAATTATAAAAATGGCAAGAAGTGTTCAGGCACAAGGGTCTCTGAGGCATGTAAAAGCCAATATATGAAATTCCATTTATACTAAATCTCTGTTAGTTATTGACATTGGCATATATTGCACTTTCAGTCAGGAGGGTGAATGGTTGAGAATGTAGCAAATACATCCTTCCCAAGCCTGAATGTACAAAATGTTTTAATTGATTGTTATACTAATTCATTATTTAGTAGTTTTCAAAAACAGTAAAAAGAGTTGAAGAATTCAATAGACACAGTATTTGCAATTATACGTGATGTGTCTACACAAAAATGTTCATGCCTTCACCTGAAAATATTGAACATTTAATTGTGCTCTCTAATGCTTGAAACTACAGTAGGCATCAACGTACATCAAATGGCACAGTATGGAATGAGTTCTGATCATAGATGGTTATGCTTGAGCAGTAAGTGTTCAAGATTGATCACAGCTTGTTAAATTTGTGCATACAGGCATCAAATGCAACTTTTTACAAGTTATGATATAAATAAAAATAAACAAACCATCACTGAATATTTCCAAAGATTTTTGCAGCAGCACCTCTGATCCCTTCCCTTTCAACTGGTATGATAGCCTTCCTTCTGATGAAACTGTAGAGCCTCTGTCCTTACGCCACTGGGTGATCTCTGGATTACACAATAAGATGATCTTTGTCCATACACCTCTGGGTGACCTCTGTGCCTACATCACTAGGAGATATGTGTCCATCCTGCTAAGGTAACCAACTCTGGAAAAACAAAGGATGTTCTTCCAGAGGAACAGGGGTATTTGGGGGTAGGGTGGGGGTGTGGGGGAGGTGTGGTGGTGGAGGGGAGAGAGGTGTTAACAAACAGTCAGCACATAAATGCAGCAATGTTGAATAAGTAGTGCGTTGCATTTACATTTAAAAGTGTATAATGACTAGCCATATAAAAACTCACCAAGGTTTTCTCCCTCAGCGCATTCTAAACATTTGGAAGGTCAAGGACAGCTGATACTTTGGAATGTCATCATCTACAAGACCCGACCCAAGATGCAGACCATCCTGACTTGGAAATATGTCATTGTTCCATCATTGTCGCTGGTTAAGACTCTGTAATTCCCTTTCTGACAGTCCTTGTAGACTTGGCTGTCATTGTGGAGAACCTCATCACTAAGATTCTGAAACTGGGTTACCAACACAACCAAGGACAACAAAGAAGTCCCTGATCAACCCCACCACCTACAAATTATTATCTGCATTGATGAGGAACTCAACTGATTGCTGGCAGGAGTCACCATGGCCCAACTGCCCAACAAAAGCAGACATCCCCGCAAAGCTTACGTATAAAGATGAGAAAAAGATAAATGTGTGCTGTGAGCAAGAATAATTGCAAGAAAAGCTCTACCATCCAATTAATGCCTCAGATCCACAATCCTGTGTTGCACTCCTGGCTTCCAATCTTCCATGAAATCCCTATCTATACCAATCAAGAGAATCAAGACCACTCAAATACCGTGTGAATAAATGGAAATGTGTGGGTGTGGGAGGAGGCCAGGAGGTGTGCAGCGTGAGAATGTGGAGCAGGGTTGAGGAAGAAACAGGGTTGGTGGGAAAGGAGAGTGATGGAGAAGAAGTGGTAGGGGTGTGAGGAGTAAGAAGGATGCACAGGGAGAGAGAGGAGCAGAGGGGCTGAGGATGGAGTGGGGAACAAGGCAGGATGTAAGGAAGTGGGAGGGAAGAACAGGACTCCAGAGGATCCAGTGTGGGAGAGAGATCAGAGTGGGAGAGGTAGGGGAGATGAATGAAATATAGTCAGGTGTGAGGAGGTAAACAGGAATGAGGGGAGATGTGTGGGTAGAGGAGCAAGGAGGGAGAAAGGAGAGGGCGCAGAGAGATGAGGACTACAATCAGTTAGAACCACAGAAATACTATATTACATTATAATTACTAATTGTAGTAATTACAACAACCAAGGTAAGTAATACTAATCACAGAATTGTTTCACTGCAGAAGGAAGCAACTTGGTATATAATGTCTGTGCCAACACTCAGAAAGAACATTATGACTTTGTGTCAATCTCTTGCCTTTTCCAATAACCCTGCATATTGTTTTTCTTTCATCATTTTATACCCTCTTGAATGCCTCAATTGAACCTAACTCCATCACACAAACCAGGCAGTACGAAAAATACTATGAAGTTCACTGCAGTGATTTATGAACATATGAATGTAAGAAATAGGAGACATTTAACCTCTCAAGTCTGTGCTGTTATTCAACAAGATCATGGTTGTTCTGCTCCAGGACTAGACTCCTCTTTCGTGCCAGCTATTCATAGTCATCAACTCCTGGATATTTCAAAAATCTATTCACCTTCTCTAAATAATTTCAGTGAGTGAGCCTCTGAAACTCTCTGAGATGGATGACATTTGTTACCCTATGGGTGAAGAAATTCTTTTACGTCTCAGTTTTAAGCAAGTATTCCTTCATTTTGGAACTCTGTCCCTAGTTCGTGATCCCTTTACCAGTGAAAATATCCAATCAACATCTACCCTGTAAAGCCCTCTCAGAACCTTGTATGTTTCAATAAAATCACCCTTCATTAATTCTAAACTCTTTAATAAAGGTTTTACATGTTTAGCCAGTCTTGATAAGTCAACCCCCTCATTTCAGGAATCAATCGAGTGAATGTCTTTCAAAGAGCCTCTAAATCTATTCTATCCCTTTTTTAAAATATGGGGACTAAAACTGGACACAGTACTTCAGGTGAGGCCTCAATAACGTCATCTATGATTGCAACGAGACTTCTACTTCTAAACTCCACCACCCCCCCTTCCCCCACACCCCACACCCCCTCCCACGGCAATAAAGGCCAAAGTTCTGTTCATCTTCTTCATTATTTGCTGCAGCTACATACTAACATTTCGTGTTTCATGCACAAGAACATCCAGGTTGTTGATATCCAGAGTAAACCCAATGGATCAGTGAAAGGAGAATCATTTATATAACACACCTTGTAGATTCTTTATATCTTCATTACAACCTGCACACTCATCCATTTTTGCATCATCAGCAACTTTGGATACAGTATACTCTGTCCCCTTCTCAAATCATGAATAGAACTAAAGTCCTAGGACTGATCTTAGTGGCACTCCACTGATTACATCTTTTTAAGACCCCTCAATCTAAGTGTTCTGTCTTCTGTGTGTTAACCAATCCTTAATCCATGCTAAAACAATAATGTGCGCTCATAGTTTGTGCAATAACCTTTTATGTGGCACCATATCGAATATCTTCTGAAAATCCAAATGCAATACCCCTTTATCTTCTCTGGTTGTTATACTCTAGAATCTAGAAAATTTATCAAACATGATTTCACTTCCACAAAACCATATTGACTCTCTTTGATTGTAAAGTTTTTTCTAAATGCTAATTGATTCCTTAAAAATGAATCTAGCATTTTCCCAATGATAGCTGTTAGGTTAAGTGACTTATGGCTCCCAGCATTCTGCCTCTGTCCCTTCTGGAACAACATGAACTGTTTGCCAATAATTTGGAACCCTCCTGGAATGCAGTGAGTTCTGAATTTTTTTAACCAATTCCTTCACTGTCACTGCAGTGACTTCCATCAGTCCTGGTCACTTGCCTGCCCATTAGTTTGTCAATACATTGTCACTCATGACATTTCTCCCATTAACATCCTGCATATCTGTTATCTTAAATAGCATATTAACAGCATCCTTTCCATTGAAGGCTGATGCAAAATATTGGTTTAAATGAACTCCTCACCCCCCCCCCATATCAATTCCCCAGTTGCATCCTCCAAGGATCCCATGCTTACTTATCTACTTTCTCTCTTTTTATATACCTGTAGAAGCTCTTGCTGTGTGCTTTTATATTTCTTGCTAATTTATTTTCATAATGAATTGTCTCCCTCTTCATTAGCTTTTTGGTCATCTGCTACAAGTTTTTAAAAAATTACCAATCCTCTGGCCCACCACAGCTTTGTATACCTTTATTTTGGATACACTTCCTTTATTAACCGCGTTTGTCTATGATAAGCAATTACGTTCACAACTGAGATTTGGAAACATTTCTAAGATTTGTCATCTTTCTGCCTTCTGTTGTTAAATTTGCAAAGCCCTATTGTTGAAAAATACTGACCTCTGTATTCTTCTTTCATTCCTAAAGGTGATCAAGCTTTTGTTTCAAGTTGCTTTCATTCCTGTTGATTTTCAATGATTTCAGCTGAAGACTCACGAGTGTTTAAAATGAAAATGAATTCTTGCAGTTGATGTGTTTGGAGTACAAGTGATTTCAGTTCCTGATTATTGATTTCAATAGATTGCTATTAGATATCAAGCAATGATTGAATGAATACTCTGGAATGCAATTCATTGCAGAAGAGTGCGATAAAATAATGTTGAGTGCAGGAAATGCAGAGAGTCAGGACTAGATTCACATTGAAATAATAATGATTGATTAATAGTGTTTAGGATGTAGTTAATCAATGTTGATTATAAGAAAGGAAGAAACTACAATTGAAACTTAAATGTGGTGAAACTATTTTAGTTGCAATTCTTAATATTAAATAATCAATATATGCTAGATCATTTTAGGAATGTATGTATGATGTACTCTACTGGAAATGCTATCTCTCAAGAAAGCATTGGTGGGAAATGATTAACCCCATGATAGGAATAACAGAGGACAATCTTTCTAGTATTGTCTTATGAATGTCTTATGGCTTTTTTAAAACTGTTGTGTCAAGATGCCTGTCTTTAAAGAGTCTGCAATTATTTTATTAAGAATGCTTTATGGAGGGACATTGGGATGGGATAGGAAAGAGAATGGTGAGGGTAGTGAATTAGTGAGATGATGCCATACAAGCCATAATTTCTATGACCCATACTGATATTGTTGTTAACATATGTTAGTTTGGAAACACCTTTTCCAGACATGCACAATGTCATGAGTTGCAAATTAATGAAAAAACAAATAATGGAATGCTGATGAATAAAGGCATAGTAATAAGGTGGACACACCAGATGGTTCTGATTACTGGTCTATATTAAGCTAGGCTTAGAATAGTTGACACCTGGTCTAAAGAACAAAAGTAGATCTTTTAGGGTTTCACTTTCATGCTATCTGCTACAAATTGTGCATGAATGAACATCAAGTGAGAACATGATTGTGGCTCTGGTGTGATGCCTCCAACAGTCATAGCCTTCAGTTAATTCATCAATTTGTAGATGAGGTAATATAGTGGCTGTAAGTAAACAAAAGCTCTGGACAATAATCTGGAGACTTGCAATCAAATGTTACCATGGTGGCTTGGGGTCTTTTTTCATTCATTCATGGAGTATGACAGCCAGCATTTATTAATCATCTCAGTTGCCCTTGAGAAGGTAATGATAAGCTGCCTTCTTGAATGACTGACTTAATTTGGTGTAGGTAGACCCAATATGTTTTTATGGGCAGATTTTGACCTCATGAAAATGAAGGAGTGACAATATATTTCCAAGTCAGGATGGTGAGTGACTTGGAGTGGAGCTTTTTGGGTGGGTTGTTCTCCTGTTTCTGTTGCCCTTGTAGTCATGGGTTCAAAAGGTACTGTCTAGGTAGCCTTGGTAAGTTTATGCAATTCTTCTTCTAGATGGGATCTGCTGTTCTAACTGAGTTTTGGTGGGAATGAATGTTTGTAGATCTGAAGTGAGTCAACTGGGTTGCTTTATCCTAGTTGGTGTCAAGCTTCTTAAGTATTGGAGCTGTACTCATTTTTTGACTGAGCAAATTCACTCAAATTTAACTGGCTTCTCCTTCTTATAGGACTGTCAGAAGGTGAGTTACTTGCTGCAGGATGCCTAGCCTCTGACCTGCTCTTGTCACCACAGTACTTGCATGACTTGTCCAATTCAGTTTCTGATCAATGATAATTCCCTGGATAGTAATCAGGGTATTCAGCAGTTTCAATGCAATTGAACACCAAGAGTGATTTGGAGATGCCGGTGTTGGACTAGGGTGTACAAAGTTAAAAATCACACAATGCCAGGTTATAGTCCAACAGGTTTAATTGCCACCTGATGAAGGAGCGACGCTCCGAAAGCTAGTGCTTCCAATTAAACCTGTTGGACTATAACCTGGTGTTGCATGATTTTTAACTTTGGATGCCGAGAGGTGATGCTTAGATTCTCTCTTGGTGGAGCATTTCATTGCCTGACATTTATGTGGTATGAATCTTCCTTGTCTTTTATCAGCCCAAAATCCAGATATTGGTGAGGTCTTATTACGTTTGCACAGAGACTATTCTGTTTTTGAGGAGTCAGGAATGGTTCTGAACATTATACAATTATCAACAAATATCCCCACTTCTGACCTTATAGAAGAGGGTAGATCATTGATGAAGCAGCTGTAGATGGTTGAGACGAGGATACTATCCTGAAAAACTCCTGCAGGAATATTCTGAAATTGGTTTGACCGACCTCCAGCAACAATAAACATCTTGCTTTGTGTTATGCATAACATGAACCAGCACAGAGCTCTTTCTCCCATAACTGTAGCTTTCCTCTTGTAGCTATTTGGAACAGTTTTATTAGGCACATAGCAAATTCATGAACATATGTCTTTAGCACTACGGTTTTGTAGCATTCATTATCTTCGGTCATTTCTTGATATCATATGGAGTGAAACAAATTGAGGATGAGGTTGAGTATGTTTTTCCTTCTTGTTGGTTTCTTCACCACCCGCCACAGACCCAAGTCTTGCAGCAATGTCCCTTAAGGCTCAACCAGCTTGGTCATTAGTACGTTTAATTTTGCTGACCATAAAGCTAGAAATCGTTAGCTCATCTGTTTCGCCAGTATCCTTTACTGAAGGATATTTATAATCTTGACCTGGTCTGGCCTATGTAATTCCACACCTACTGCTGCAGTTGACTCTTAACTGCCCTATGCCTACCAAGGTATTCAGTTGTTTAATGATCAGGAATAACTGCTTATCTGGCGAGTATCACCCATATCCCCCAAATGTATATTAAAAAAGAAGTTTCTTAGTTCACATTGAACAATTATGGCAATTTTGGTGAATTCTCTGTGGACCATTGCAACCTACAGCCCATTAATCAACTTTCAAGATAGATAAAGGAAAGTGAAAAAAATGGGAAAATAAGATACAGAAAAGTAAACTGAACAACAGGGAAATGTTGTTCTTTATACTTCCACAAAAAAAGACAATTTGTCAAAGATTGCAAGCCACAATTTAAAAATAATACACATTTGTAGACTGAATCGTGGTTGTCACAGACTTGTTCTCTCAGGTTCATTTTGTAGACTTACAAAGTTATTGTTGGTACATAGGAACAATGAACAATTAGCATTCATCATTGACTAAATCAAGCAATTTGATGGGCTTCATTATCTTTTCCTACCCTTTTCATATGTTTGCATAATCTAAAGCTTCTGAAAGTTCTGACATTTTAACCAAATTTCACCCATGATATCACTTACTTTCAACTATATTTAGCTGTTTCTTACCACATGGCTTTCAAATAAAATTTCACATTGTCATAAAAAAATTATTTATCAAATTTTCACAATTCTGTCAGTATTTAGTCTTTGATAAGAAATATCTCTGTTGGAAAAATAAAAGGACATCATGATATGTCAGTTCGCAGGAATTAATGACAAAGTTGCAAGTCTATCGGAAAAAATCTATTCACATATTCTTTAAATTATTTTGGTTCTTTAATTTCAAATGCAACATGTACAATGTGGAGATTCAAAACCATTTGTTTTACTTTTAATAATAATATATATCAATATTGATACATTTTTTGGCAACTTTCCAAAATGTGTCTCTGCATCTTTTTAAGGTCTTGCTAACTAACATACTACTCAGTCACCTTGGCTTACTTTGCAGCAGCAGTGATAATAGGCTTTGCATTGACATCTTTTCATTTCTTGATTTTGTAAATCTTGTCAACTTGCTAATATGTATTTATGTTTGTTTGCACAGGATACAAAATGGCCAACATGGTTATATGCTTGCCCCTACCCTCCCATTGAGTCCTTGCATGAATATCATACAAAACAAAAATGTACACCTGTCAAAGTTTCAACAGATGCCTGATATAAATTATTCTTGGATTCCACATGAGTGATCAAGCAAGGACCAGGAGATTCCAGATGTTCTGAATTAATTTACTTTTCTTTAATAAGTTACGCTAATGCATTTTTCAGAAATCCATTGGATTGTAAGGGAATCAATCCCCACCATCTTCACAGCAATTCTCTTCAAATAGCTGTCTATTTGTTTCAGCAAAATAACAATGTCTAGGCATTCAACCTCAGGCTTTGATGTCTAAAGTTTTTTTTGTCAGTGGCGCAAACTTAGGAAAAGTTCTGATGCACTGATTTAAGGTTATTAAAGATGTGGGCGTCATGCAAGAAGCTGACCTGGCATATTCCAACATGCTGTTAATAATTTTGAATAGGTAGCTTAGATCTTCTTAGACTTTATGTCTCCAGCTAATGGCAGCCAAGTCCATCTCCATAGCTCAATTAACTCCATGTTGTACTTCCATGACTTCTTTAGTGTTACAGTGGTCTGTCTGAAGGTGTCAAAACTGGAAATAGTCTTTCAAATAAGGTCATATTAAAGTTATAGGCTCTACCTAACCCTATTATTGTTGTCTCAGTTTTGTATTGCATAGTCCAGATAATTAAACCACAAGCTCTTATTGTCCTTCCAGGGGTCTCCTGACAATGAAATTTTGTGATGATATGATCTATCTAGTTAACCAGTGAAGGAAATTCAGAAATCACGAAGTCATCTTCGATGTGCAAGACACAAAACGAAACCCTTGTGTGGTACTTCCATGCAGCATAAGCAATTTATATTCACATACAAATCAAGACAATGCATTTGCAATAATTGCAAATAGTTACTAACTTAGATAAACCTTGACAATAAGATGTAATGAAGATATCCTGTCTTTTTCATGCCACATGTACATTTACATGAGCAGATTTTTGCCTGAATAGGAAGGTTCACAATTTTCTTTTGAGCTGTGAATGACTCCACTACTTCCCCACAGTGGTGACAGCATGAATGTTTATTTGCACAATGTGATGGAGTCAATAAGTAGCATTTTGAAACCTAGGGCAAACAGATTTGTCATCTAAATGGGAAGTTTTTCTTGCCTACAGCAGAACCCAGTTTGAACTGCTAAAAAATCCATTTTGGTTAAATTTGCTGCTGAGGATATATTACTTTAACAGCAGGGAGGGATTAAGAAGTGCTACATTGCTCTGTAACACATTATAAGTTGCCACAAAACAATATGGCACAGATTTGAATTTTTTTCAACAAAATGTCAAACAGCACCTGCTTCTAATTGTTATGCTCTCCATAATCTCAGGCCCAGTATATATGATAAGCAAATTCATTATAAATTACTGCAATAATTAACAAACAGATATTTTTATGGAAAACAATACATTTGTAACTTTCTTTCCTCCAATTTCGTTTCACATTTTAATTTTTTTTTCAGGAAGGAAGTTTCAATTCATATTTGCATATGTGTTATTACACTTGCAGAATGAATTTCAGATCTTACCAATTTTATTCATTACAATGTAAATTGGTTTGGGGAATCAGCTGCTAACTGCCTCTGACATACTTCATTTAGAGTCTATAAATGCAATTAATGGGACTTTATTCACAAGAAAGTTAATTGACTGTAGCAAATCTTGATACATTATCATTGTTTAGATAACTTCTAAAACTTCCTCAGCAATGAACCGTGACAATAACTTGGAAGGCTTCACAGATAATATTATTCAGAATTGTGTTTCTTACACTTGAAAATAATCTAAATCTTCTAATTAAACAGCATTATATTATCAAATAAAATGGACAATGGACACCTTAATATTCTACTTACATCAACGAGTCCTTAACACACACCATTAGTCTCAGCATTCGGAACTTTTCATTCACATTCCATTCAAATTAGAGGATGCTCTGACTCAAGCTGTTTGTTGTAATGCTTCCCAATTAAAGACAAATTAAAAATGTACTATACTTACTCCTCAACTTGCTTTGAATTTAATTCAGAATATGTCCTTGTAAAGTCAAATGCAGAATTATATTACTCCACATTTGGACCTTTTAGAACATCTAATGAGAAACCAGAAGGTGCAGCGGATAGGACATCAGAGACTGGGTGCACTTGGAGAAGCCTGGCCAATGCTTCCATCTGGATACAATGTACTTGTGACTTAATTATGTCTTCAATTGGCAATAAAACTCAGTATTATGTACATAATAATTCTTGCATATCCAACTAAAAATCTATCAAACAGCACCATGCATATTGCACATTCAATAGTGTTAATGAGTGCATATGGGAATGATAAGCTTTCATCAAGAGCTTATCCTATTATTCATTCTGAATCAGATTCTGATTCATACAATCAACAGAACATTAGTAAGCCCTATAACTCCCAAACCACATTGCTTTTACTGAGTTCAATTCAACTGGAATGAGTGTGATGACTGAAAATTGGGAGTGAGGGTCACATTAATTCTCTTGAGATATTGTTCATGGATCAAAGTGAGAAAAACACGTTCTTCTCTCTTGTCTGCCTCGTGCTATCAAATTCATCACCTCCCTCTGTGTTCCCCATTCATTTTATATGATAATCACTTGCTTCCTTTCATTGTCATCATTAAGGAACAGGAGATGTGGCTAATTCTGCCTTTTTCTTGGTGATGTCTACGTTAGTTCTAGAATCATATAATCAAAGTAAAGAAAACTAGCAAGCAGAGGAAAAGCAATTAGTCAAGAGGCCATGAATAAAGTAAGCACAGCTTTTCCCACTCTTGTACTTCCTAATCAATTTCAATCTATTCGTCCTTATCTTTTATGCAGTTTGTGATCTCTTTCCCTTACCAGTTTTACTTTTCTCACCCAAATTAATTGCTTGTAGTAAGATGCTGAATCCTACCTATCTTGAGGATTTGAACACCGTTGTCTTAAGAACCACTTCTGAGTGGGGAGATATAAAGATATCAGAAAGCACATGTCTGGTTTACAATGCACACACATACATTCTCAGTATCAGGTCCTTAGATATCCATCTGGATTGGGCTGTACTCTGGAGTACAAGATTATGAACATGCTAGATGTTCTCTGTTGATAAGAAAGCGTGCACCCAGATTTGAGGCTCTTTTTGTGATGGGACGATGCAATTTTTGATAAGATTGTGATTTTTTTTTGAACTGTTGGTTTTTTAAAATATTAATTATGCCATAATTATTGTAGCAGCATTTAGATAAAGTGAGGTGTATAAGTAAAATCATGATAAGGATGTGTTACAAAATATTTATTCTTATCAAATATACAGTCTTCTTTTAACCAAGCACTCTGGATGAGATTTGCCTTTATTTGTGGCCTGTTCAGATTAAGGAGTACAACAAATTCATTGAATTATTAATCTAAGGCCCAGAGTAATGCACTGGGCATAGGGGTTCAAATCTCACCATGGCAGCTGGAATTGAAAAGCAATGAATAAATCTGGAATCTAAACTTAGTTTCAGAATGGTGACCACGACAACTGACATTAATCCATCTTAAACCCATCTGGTTCTCTATCACCCATGAAGGAAGTAAATCTGCTGGTTAATCTAGTCTGGTTAATAGATGACACCAGAGCCATATCAATATGGTTGACTCTTAATTGCCTTCCAAAATAGTCCAGCAAACCACCCAGTTCAAGGACAATTAAGGATGGACAACAAATTGCCAGTGCTACCCACATTCCATGAAAGAATTATCTCCAAATTGGTACACTATTCAGTCACAATGCCATAGATGCAATATTCCCCCTTACTTTTTGGTTTGCATGACTCAACTTTTCCCAGGATCCTAAATTTGAGACCAATGCCTAACCAAGCTTGTTGGTGTATGCGTCATAAAATGAGCATTCTACCTCCAGTTCAATGTCATCATTGACAAGAGAGTTAATTCCAATGCATTGGTATTTATGTATATTGGAGATCAGTACTTTGGAGGTTACTTTATTTACTATCAGAATAGGAAGACTGTGAATTCTGAAATACAGTAACTGGACTTAGCATCAATATCATGAAACAATCCCTGTGACAATAATTAAACCTGAGATTAGTATCTAATTTACAAATATATACTTTCAATACTGACCTTCCCCCTTCAGCCAGCACATTAGAAATTACATGTTCATGATTACCAACTGACAGTGTGACTGATGTCCATTAGGCAAAGCTGTGTACCTGTGGACAGATTTATGTCTTTTTGAGATATGAATTGTTTAGATGTGGATTTGCACCATTACCTGTGTGGAGTATTATTTCTAAAATTGTTGATTGATTTTCTTTGCAATAACAACTCTTGATTTTAAAAATGTTTTAAAAAGATATGTGATCCATATGGACTCCAGTAAGGTGATTGGCAAGGTTCCTTATGGGACGCTGTTTAGCAAGGTTAGATCTCATGGAATACAGGGAGAATTAGCCATTTGGATACAGAACTGGCTCAAAGGTAGAAGACAGAGGATGGTGGTGGAGGGTTGCTTTTCAGACTGAAGGCCTGTGACTAGTGGTATGGATGCTGGTTGGGTCCAATATTTTTTGAAATTTATATAAATAATTTGGATGTGAACATAGCAGGTATAGTTTGCAGAAGACACCAAAATTGGAGTTGTAATGGACAGCGAAGAAGGTTACTTCAGAGTACAACAGGATTTGATTAGATGGGCCAATGGACTGAGGAGTGGCAGATGGACTCTAATTTGGATAAATGTGAGGTGCTGCATTTTGGAAAAGCAAATCAGAGCAGGACTTATAGATTTAATGGTAAGGTCCGGGGAGTGTTGCTGAACAAAAAGACCTTGGAGTGCAGGTTCATCACTCCTTGAAAGTGGAGTCACAGGTAGATAGGATAGTGAAGAAGGGGTTTGGTATACTTTCCTTTATTGGTCAGCGTATTGAGTACAGGGGTTGGGAGGTCATGTTGCGGTTGTACAGGACATTGTTTAGGCCACTTTTGGAATATTGCATACAATTCTGGTTTCCTTCCTATTGGAAGATTATTGTGAAACTTGAAAGGGTTCAGAAAAGATTTACAAGGATGTTGCCAGGGTTGAAGGATTTCAGCTATAGGGAGAGGCTGAACAAGCTGAGGCTGTTTTCCCTGGAGTGACGGAGGCTGAGGGGTGACCTTATAGAGGTTTATAAAATCATGAGGGACATGGATAGGATAAATAGACAAAGACTTTTTCCTAGGGTTGGAGAGTCCAGAACTAGAGGGTATAGGTTCAGGGTGTGAGGGGAAAGATTTAAAAGGGACCTAAGGGGCAACTTTTTCATGCATAGGGTAGGGTGTGTATGGAATGAGCTGCCAGAGGAAGTGGTGGAGGCTGTTACAATTACAACATTTAAAAGACATCTGGCTGGCCATAGGAAGGGTTTAGAGGGATATGTGCCAAGTGCTGGCAAATGGGGCTAGATTTGGTTGAGCTGGCTGGTCAGCATGGACGAGTTGGACCAAATGGCCTGTTTGCATGCTGTTCATCTCTATGTCTCGATACAGAGAGCATTCTGATTATGGTCACATATATTGGTAATTTATTACATTTGAAGGCTCTAAATAAAAATGTTTCAAATTGCTCATTATTGAAGTCTTTTCCACATTTTGCAGGTTCATTTTGAAATGTTCTCTTCTAATCGTCTCCTACAGAATTACAAGAAGAGCTGAAGTCAAGGATGTCAGAAATAAATGATATTCAAGTTTTAACAGCTTTTAGTTTAAAAACCCTGGCCATCACACCGCTTAACAGAATACCCTCCTTCTCCATACAGGTACTGTTCCGTGTAATGTCTTGGTTATTAGTCAGTAAAAAAAGGGGAAAAGGGCAGTTAAGAGTTTATGATAATCACAAGTATGTACTTACTGTTAAAAGATATGAAAATATCATGATATGATTGGATAATATACTTACTTGTACTAGTTTGATTATGATTTGGATAACATAGTCATGCACACAAACCTGGAATGTAGACTATCTCAACATTGTTGAACAGAGATATGGGTGAGTAAATGTGTAATCTTTAAATGGAAACTTGTTACCTGTTGAAATAGAATAAAACCATTGTCTTTTGTCATAGAGTTTGAGCTGTATGCTATCTTTGGTGGGTACATCTCCCATGCATACATAAATAAACATTTTAACCAAAGAAAGCAGAGTCCCATCTGGTCTAAAGAGGGAATAAAGGGTTAAAAGCACCTACTCAGTGTCACACATTTTCACTTTAAATGGCCTTTAGTTCAGAGAGGATCTCTTTACTTCTATCTTTACAAAGACATTTGTCCCTCTCCATTCTAGATGCAGCCTTTACCTCCTCCAGTACATTACTGTGGCAGCAACAGTTCATCCAATGAATTTGCTGTTGGCAACATTCCCAAAGGAAAGAAATAGCATTGGCCATAGTGAGATGATCAATACAGAAGAATGACAGTTCATTTCAGGCAGGTCTATTGCTACTGCTAGTCCTTCACTCATAGACTTAGAAACTGCATATTCTTGCATATGATGTTTATGTCTGGCTTTGTTCTACTATGGAGGACATCATAGATGAGCTCAACTCTGAAATAAGCAGATATCCAAACATACATTTTCCCATAGAATTCCTACAGTGTGGAAACAGGCCATTCAGCCTTAACAAGTCCACACCGACTTTCCAAAGAGCATCCCATCCAGATTCACCAGCCCCACCCCCATCTCTGTAACCCTGCATTTCTCATGGCTACTCCACCTAACCTACACATCCCTGGACACTACAGGCAATTTGCCATGGTCGATCCACCTAACCTGGACATCTTTGGACTGCAGGAGGAAACCAGAGTACCTTGTGGAAACTCACACAGACAAGGGAGAATGTGCAAACTCCACACAGTCAGTCACCCGAGACTGGAATTGAACCTGGGCCTGTGATGCTGTGAGGCAGCAGTGCTAGCCACTGAGCCACCACATGCAATGGCAATTGAATAGCAATCAAGAGGTGAACTGCTGGTTACTTTTTCCATTTCACCCAAGTATGATGAGAACTAAGTTCAGCAGCACCTTGATTGACTCCATGGTTACACAACAGAGACAGACATATAACCGGAGATCTTCCGTTCTGCATAAGACAATTATTCATTGCCTTTTCAAGCCCAATTGTTTGAATTACTTTAACTGTTCACAAACAATTTAAATTTATTTTAGCATTTAATTGTTGGCATGTTTAATTTTTTTGATGGAGAGGAAATGTTAGGATGCTAGAAAGATGTTAAATAACATTGGCAGCAATGGAAAATTACAAAATACAGTTCACAGTGGTTCACAATTTCACAAAGTTTCACAAAGTGCAATGTAACACTGGGGTTATCCAATCTCTCCTGGGGTTGCACCTGTTACATAGGCAAGATAAATTACCCAGTCACACAGTACCAGCACTGATATTACTTCTCATGTTAGTTCTTTTGATGTTCCAACACAAATTAGTTTATCTAGGGCCATTAATACAGCTAAGATGACTGCATCCAATTGTTCTGGTTTTAAGGAATGAAAAATCTGATAATTAAATCTAAGATTTCCACTGGGGCCCTTAAAACAACAGACTAATGCAAATGCTTAATTTTTCTTCCTTTCAGCCACTTGTGAAAATTGGTTTATTATCTTTCGGTTTTTAAGTCAATGGTATGTCAGTTCATGACCAACATTAGCTCAGTCCAAAACTAAAACACAACTTCACACAGAAAAATCACTGCACATGCTAGAAATTAGAACCAAATACAGGAAATACTTAGAATATGTTGCAAGCCCATCAATATTTTTAAACAGAAAAAGGCAGATAAATATTTTTGGTTTTCCTTATTTTTTTCTTGGGTTGTGGGGTTTGCTGGCAATGCCAGAATTGTTGCCCATTTCTAATTGTCCTTGAACTGAACATCTTGCTCGGTCATTTCAAAGGGCAGTTAAGACTCAGACACATTGGGTCGTGGATTTGAAGTCACATATAAACCAGACTAAATAAGGACGGCAGATTTCCTTTCTTGAAGGACATTAGTGAACCAAATGGGTTTTTATTGTTGTCATGGCCACTGTTACTGAGGCTAACTTTCAATTCCAGCATTTTTCATGCATTGAATTTAAATTCCACCAGTTACCATGAAGTATCTGCTTTCCTCGCCCAGTGACATTACCATTACACCAAAGCCTCCCCTAAAATTTGTCAAAATTATTTTGCTTATTAATTTTGGCAGAGGACACAGAATTAATATCATTTCTTAATAAACTTCACTTGATATGACAGGTTGAGATAGTTATATTCTATGATGTAATAGGGTGCCTGGATGTTTAGAGTGCCTTTGTAAAGTTTGCGGCAAAACCATACAGTGTTGGGTCATAAAAGAAACACATGTATTGATAAGGTGCATAAAATTCATGACCGAAGGACATTCCAAACTGTTTTACCATAAATTAAGTTTATGTTTGAAATGGAGTCACTGTTGTAATGTAGTAAATACAGAAGCAAAATAGCATACAACAAGATAGCATACAATAAGATTACCTATAGTGTGGAGACAGGCTCTTTGGCCCAACCAGTCCACGCCGACCCGCCGATGAGTAACCCATCCCCCTCTGACTAATGCACCTAACACTATGGGCAATTTTAACATGACCAATTCACCTGACCTGCACATCTTTGGACTGTGGGAGGAAATCGGAGCACCCAGAGGGAACCCACGCAGACACGAGGAGAATGTGTAAACTCCACACAGATTGTCGCCCTAGGCTGGAATCAAACCTGGGACCCTGGCACTGTGAGGCAGCAGTGCTAACCACTGTGCCACCATGCCACCCATAGAATATAGCAATGTGATAAAGGTCAGATAATTTATTTTGTATTTGCGATTTGAGAATTAGTGTTGGTTTAAGTTATGGGTGACTACCTTTAATTATTCTTTAACATTGTGATATGAGGTCTTTTACATCCAACTGAAAAGGCAGATGGGGCCCTTAGTTTACAAATCATCTAAGCATAGCACTTCCAACAGCTACAAACTAACCCACAACTGGAACTTGTAGTTGAATGGGGAATTGGTTATAGGGGAGTCAAAGCACTGTGTATTAGTTCGAGGTCAGGCTGTGGAAATTCAATGAGTTACATGCTTCAGGGACCGTTGTTACAGACCCCACTGCCTCCAACTTAGCTGAATTCTGAAGTGTAGTGTAAGTTTGTCAACTTTTTGCAAAGTACTAAATATGATAGAGGAGGGAAAGAATGATGAACCAGCTCATAAACTACAAAAAGACCGAGCACAAACTTGGAAGTGGACTGAACTTTAATATTTGATTTTCAGTGCAAGCTACTGTCAAGTGTTATGCAGTGGTATGCATACTTCATAGAACCATAAGATAAAGGAGCTGAATTAGGCAATTCAGCCCACTGAGTCTACTCCATCATTCAACCATGGCTAAGATGTTTTTGTACCCCATTCTCCTGCCTTCTCCCTGTAACCCTTGATCCCCATACTAATCAAGAACCTATTTATTACTATCTTAAATGCACTCAATGACATGGCCTCCAAAACCCTCTGCAGCAACATGTTCTACACTGCTTACTCAACAAAGATGTTGAGTTGGCTAGGGGAAGGTTGAGGCGGAGCTAGGTTCATTGTAGTCAATTCATTAATAAGCAAAACATATACAGTCAATCGCTGAATTATTGAAGTAAAGTTTACAGAATGTATCTGCAGTGATTGTAACAAGGTAAGCCAGGTGGACCTCATACAGTATGAATTCAGTGACTGGAGCCATTTACTTCACCCAAACAGAGATCCCAGCTGATACGTATAAACAGGAGTATCAGGGTTCTGTTCACTCTGAGAGCTGGCTCTGAGGAAGCTGGATCAGCATCAAGTACAATGTATGTGTAGATAAACAGTGACTTGGTGATGAGATACCGGTCTCTGCGGAGTTATTTCAGTATTGTATATCATCAGTATGTAATAAAATGTATGTAAAGGTCATGAACACATATGGTATTCTGGTCAGACAGGGATTTCAATAATATATTTCACTTCACTTGCAAAGTCAAAAGAGAAATATTCAAACTCTTGAAATCTTCCGCAGAAAGGCTGAAATGCTGAATGGAGAATCAGAGGACCATTCAAGGAAGAGACAAATGAGAAACATGGCAGATGGAGTTTAATGTGGACAAATGTGAGAGGATGCATTTTGGAAGGTCTAACACAGGTAGAAATTATACAGTGAATGGCAGAAGCCTTGGGAGTATTGATATGCCGAGGGATCTGGGTGTGCAAGTCCATAGATCACTGACGGTGGCAGCATAGGTGGATAAGGTAACAAAAAAGGCCTGTGGCATGCTTGCCTTCATCGGAAAGGGAATTGAGTATCAAGACAGACAAGATATGTTGCAGCTTTCTGGAATTTTAGTCAGGCCACATTTGGAATATTGCATACAGTTCTTATTACCACACTACCAGAAGGATGTGGATGTTTTGGAGAGGGTACAGAAAAGGTTTACCAGAATGTTGCCTGGTATGGGGGATTATAGCTATGAAGAAAGGTTGGATAGATTGGGTTTCTTTTCAGTGGAACACAAGAGGTTGAAGGAAAATCTGATAGAAGTTTATAAGATTGTGAATGGCATGGATAGAGTGAGGCTTTTTTCCCAGAGTTCAGGGCTCAATTACTTGGGGAAACAGGTTCAAGGTGTGAGGGGGGAAGTTTAAAAGAGGCATAAAGGGTGGTGAGTGCCTGGAACACGTTGTCAGAGGAGGTGGTGGAAGCAGGTGCAATAGCAGGTGCAAATTCAAGAAGCACCTGGATGAAAACATGAA
This sequence comes from Chiloscyllium punctatum, assembly GCF_047496795.1. Classification (NCBI taxonomy): domain Eukaryota; kingdom Metazoa; phylum Chordata; class Chondrichthyes; order Orectolobiformes; family Hemiscylliidae; genus Chiloscyllium; species Chiloscyllium punctatum. The sequence continues at coordinate 29,106,988 of NC_092782.1, forward strand.
TAGGAAGGGAATAGAGGGATACCTAGGAAGACAGTTTTAGTATGGAAGGGCAAAATATGGCAGTGCAGGCTTGGAGGCCCTGTGTTGTATTGTTCTTTGTTCTACTTTCTTCTTTGTTCTAGACTTCCAAGAGTTTGAAGGAGGAAACCAAATTGAATTGAATTGAATTTAATAGAAATGGTTAATTAGAGTAAATCAAGTAAATTAGAGGAAAGGGAACATTAACATAAATTAGTGAAAGGAAAACTCAGGATAATTGTTAGTTCTTCAAGTCAAGGTAAATAATATTTAGAATAATAACACTGCAATCAATCAAGAAGCAGTTGGGGCTGTAATGGAAAGATAAAGGTGTCAACGCTATTTCCATTGGTAATGAGAAGGGTGAGGGATGAGTTGATTAAAATGTGTACGATTCTGAATGGCCTTGACAAGGTGGATGAGGAAAGGATGTTTCCCCTTGTTGCTCAGTTCTGAACAAAGAGGCTCTGTTTCAAAATTAAATGTCACCTTTTTAGGACAGAATTGAGGAGAAGGTTTTTTTCTCTCAGCAGATAGCGTGACTTTGGAAGCCTCTACCTTAGAATGCAACAAAGGTAGGGTGATTAAGTATTTTTAAGGCAGAGGTAAATAGATTTTTGCTAGGCAGGGAATCAAAGGTTATTGAGGGTAGATGGGAATGTGGATTTTGAAACACAGCCATGATCTCATTGACAGAGCAGACACAAGAGGCTGAATGGACCACTTCTACTCCTATTTTGTTTGTTCGCAAGTTGTCTCGGATGGCTCTAAATGGCAGTGAAAAATGTATTTGCAACCATTATTTATTAAACCTCAAAGCTCCTGAGAAACAGCCATAAAGTTAAAGGTCAGTTTCTGGAAATGTTAAGGCACAAATATTAAGCAATTGTTTAAATTGCCGTATGCTGTCCACAATCAGCCATGTTCACTGTTAGCAGAAGAGTCTGTACAGATCTCAGCTCATTCTTAAAATGGAAGCAGACATTAGCCAGGAACCAGCAAATGAGTTTAAACAACAACTTTCAAAATTCTTTAGGGGCCTGGGGAAATTGAACACTACACCAGATCACACTGAAAGCAGGTGCCAAGACCATCTGAGATTGAGGCCATGTGAAACAGAGAGTTATTTGGAATCATGCAACCCATCACGTGGTGTTTTGCTGTGGAGTCAATTCCTGAACCAAATGCATCCATTAGAATTTGCATCAACTTAAAGATTTGAACACTGCAATACAACAAAGATAGTTTCAATGGTGTCTGTAGAGGAGAGCCGAGCTAAATGTGCAAAACATAGGGACACGAGCAGCAGCTTTTTTGGCAACTTTTCCTCAATGCTAACCACCTTTATAACAGTCTTTAATCATCTGCCCACTGCAATCAGAGTTTCCTGGACAAACTCTATTAGTGCCCAAAGGAGTAAGTTACATGTGTTCAGATGAAGCACAGAAGCTATTCAGATCAACTGTTAAGACAGAATTGAAGGTCTTGCAGATGAATATAATTGAAGATTTCTGAAGCTAAGTATCTTATTTTTAAGAGTGTTTTTAATTTTAATTCTGCTTACAGGCATGTCCGTTCACATCTGTGAGGTTTTCAGACTCATACTCCCAACATCAGGTGTATTCAGGAGGAGGCATGACATGCCTTTGGGGCACCTATCATTGTACCTTTGCCTGAAACGTCGACTCTCCTGCTCCTAGGATGCTGCCTGACCTGCTGTGCTTTTCCAGCAACATGCACTTGACTCTAATCTCCAGCATCTGTAGTCCTCACTTTTGCCTCTTACCTTAACAGCTGTGTTCTTGGGTCCATGGGCTTTAAATGTCATGGGACTGTAGTGTCAGTTTTCATACGCCAACTACTTCATGATAGGAATCACTATTGCCTGCACCTTTCACAGATCCTCCTTAAAAGTATGCTTCCTCTTTCAGCAATATGAGTCTTGGGCAGAGAAATTGTTGATTGTAAGTACTGCTGGAGGACTGGGCATATCTACCATGCCAAGGACTAGCTGCATTTAAGAATGGTCCCAATTCAGGCAGCAAAGTAAAGATAATACTGAGTTTCAGGATGAATCTACTTCCTACTTCACCCACATTTTGGCTCATACCAACTTTGATTACAAATGCTTCATTATGTATACCAATGACACCACATCCTATTGCTCTCTCACATTCTTCAAGCCCTTAACTTCCTATGTCTGCATGACTGCTTATTCAACATTCAGTCTTGCACAAGTCTTAACCTACTCCAAACAACTTAGGGAAATGAGCAAGGAATATAGAGTAATAATCATATGGGATTTCAACTACCCTAAAGTTAATTATAGAATAATGGGGTAAAGGAATGGAGTTCTTACAAGAGTATGGGATTCTGTTCTAACCCAACATCAAAGAACCCCATCAAATGAAGATTATTGCTGGATCTAATCATAGTGAGAACAACTTGAACAGATTAAAGAAGGAACAACTAGGAAACATTACATTACACATTACACATTACGCTTGAGAAAAAAAAGTAATTGGGTGCTTAAGTATAACAAACGTCAGAGTATAGATAGATGAAAAGCTAATTTTATGGGGCTGAGAATAGAATTTTGGGAAAATAAAATGGCCAGGATTATTGTTTTACACAATGGTGTAGGCAATAGTACAATGAAGTAGAACAGCAATGCTATCAATTTAAAATGATACTCAACAGCGTCCAGAGAAAAGTATATTTTGTTAAAAAATACAAGATACTAGTGAACAACTGTGTAGAATAAAAACATTTTAAAAAATTAAAGGAAGGAAAAAGGCATGCAGTTAATATATGGTCAGTATGGAGAGAATGATCAGAGAAAATATAAAGACACAGAGTGAGGTCAAAGAAACCCAGGAAGACAAAGATTACCTTTAGAATTAAATTATCAAAGAATATAGAAAAATATTCTCTGGCCATATAAATTGAAAAAAAAGGAAGTTAGGATGGGAATAGGACCACTAAAGGATGGACAAGATGGTCTCTCAAACATCAATAGCAAAGTGTGACAAACATTAAATTACCAACAAGATGGATCCTGTATCCTTGACATCAAAGGTAAAATTAAAATTGTCATTACATTTCACATAGAAAAAGTAATAAGTATTTTTTAAAAACCCAATCGAACTCAAAATGTAAGACCACGGGTTTATGGCTTGTATTTTAATAACCCAGAGACATAACAGAGCCACCATTTAACCATGCATTGGAAAAAACTTCAACTACAGAGCTCAGTTGTGACTGACATTCTGTTGGTTAGCAGGATGAGGAGGATGGGCATTACCCCCGCAGCCTGCCAAGAATAACAGTCCCATCATGTGTAAATGCACCCTGAAACTTGTGATAACCAGTAAGAAGGGGGACCCTGAACTATCAGATAGATGCCTAGAGGTACCGGCAATGACGTGGCCTGGGACAAGTGTTGGCTCAAGCAGCCTGGAGCTTGATGAGTACTGTAAAGGCTTTTGTGTACGGACATAGGGCAGTAGTGCTTCAAGCTCCACTGTCAGCAGATTACAGAGAGTGAGTGACCACAAGCCTGAGAGTCAGCAAAGGGAAGGATCTGGAGCAACCAGGAAGGTTAAGGAATGAGAAAAATATAGGTAGTGATCAGGAAGTACTTTAAGTAACAAGTTATGTTTTTCTTTTATAATTTCAAATTATTTTATTTCAAAATGTATTTAATTTCCCATTGCCAAAGGTAATGTATTTCAACTTCTAGGGTATAATGCTTAATTTTTTTATGATAAGGCAGATCCTTTGAAACCTAATTCAAGCTTTAGCAATGTTTCCTTTGGGAAACTAAGCTTTACTTAAAGTTGTTTCACATTTGTGATTTTCAGGAACACAGTTACAATTTTAACTTTGAACTGTAGGGATCTGTGAATATCAACACAGAAATTGCTAAAGGTAGTGTTGTAGATTAATAAGACCATTAGAAAAATATTACTAGATGTTATTCTGGAGGGTAAGAATTTTTAAAATTGCAAAAATTATGCAAAAAACATCCGTTAATTAGGTGACACAGGGAATCGTGTACTGTTCTGATTGCTGCATTCCAGAAAGTGTATTGCGGCACTGGAGAGGGTGCAGAAATGATTTACAAGGATATTGCCAGGGTTGGAGGATTTGAGGTATGGGGGGAGGCTGAACAGGCTGGGGCTGTTTTCCCTGGAGCGTCAGAGGCTGAGGGTGACCCTATAGAGGTTTATAAAATCATGAGGGGCATGGATAGGATAAATAGACAAAGTATTTTTCCTGGGGTGGGGGAGTTCAGAACTAGAGGGCATAGGCTTAAGGTGAGAGAGGAAAGATATAAAAGGGACCTAAGGGACAACATTTTCACACAGAGGGTGGTATGTGTTTAGAATGAGCTGCCAGAGGAAGTGTTGGAGGCTGCTAAAATTGCAACATTTAAGAGACATTTGGATGGGTATATGAATAGAAAGGGTTTGGAGGGATATAGGCCGGGTGCTGGCAGGTGGGACTAGATTGGGTTGAGATATCTGGTCGGCATGGACGGGTTGGACCGAAGGGTCTGTTTCCATGCTGTCATCTCTATGACCAGAAATGTGAGTTATACCCATCAGGAAAGGAGGAAGCGGCTGGATCTCCATTTAAAAGTGATCGAATAAAAGGTCTTAAAAGTATTAAATAAGTTTTTTCCAGAAAGTATTTGCACTAAACAACATGGAAAAATGTAGAGCTGTTCATTACAAAAAAGTTCACAAACAACTTCTCTAACCAGAGAGTGATCAAAATATGGAACTTGCTTGTGAAGGAAACAGTTGAGGCAAATAGTTCATATGCTTTTAAAAGAGGTTAAATAAGCGTGAGAGAGAAAGGAATAGAAGATTAAGCTGATTGGGTTAAATAAGAAAAAAAATGGAAGAAGGTTGGATTGGAACATGAACAAAGGCATAGACCGGTTAGGCCAAATGATTTTTTTTCGTTGTATATTCTATGTAAGTCCATATAAATTAATGTCTTTGATCCCAATACAAACTTAATTACCTTTCCAGTTATTTCACACATCTCCCTGGCTTCTGCAGTCTGTCCATTCTGTTTGACCCTGATCTCATTGTCACTGCACTGTGTCCCTCAAATGCCTCCAAATCACACACTATTTTGTTTTCCCTATTGTCCAAATATCTGTCATATTTAACTTGCTTAAGGTATGACTAACATTCTCATAACCCCTTCCATTAGTATTTACACTGTGCCCTGTTTGCCAATGTCATATAATTAAACTCTTCATCCTTTGTTTTAAAAACTTTATAGTCACCCTTCACCCTATCTCCCAAAAGTTTTTCTTGACTTATGTGCATTCCCTGTCCTGGAATGTATAATAGTCTCACTGCTCAATATCTCTATTTCTACAGCCTTTTATAGATCTCTCCTTTCCCTCAAGCCCCCAGAGCTTTGACAGTCTTTAGCCATTTGCACCATTGTCTCTGAGATCATCCCTTCTATCATTCTTTTCTGATGCAACTTCTGCTTTCAGGATGTCGATGTTTAAAAAAAGCATAATATGTTTTCATCTTAATCACTTGCTTTGCTTTAGCACCTTTATCTAAAATGGGGAGGCTGGCAAACAACATTTTCATGCTTTGAGTTATTAATCCATGTGTAGACTGCCACCTAGTGCAGTAAGTATTAACATTCAAGAGGGAATTGGATCTATGCTTGATCACCAAGGAGCAGAGAGGCATAAGCTTTGGATAGGAGCATGATTTCATGAAGTAGTACTGACTCATCAGGCAAGGGATGGGGAGAGGAATGTGTGGTACATAGTAATCAGCAGGAGGTTTCCTTTCTCTTTTTTGACGTAATACCATATGCCTTTAGAGGGTCCAGAGTCAATGTTGAGGACTCCCAGGACAACTCCCTCCCAAATATATTGGATTGTGCTGTCAACTCTAACGGGTCTGTCCTGCCAGTGGGAGAGGAACATAAGCAGGGATGTTAATGGTGCTGTATAGGATATTGGGCAGAATCTTGTATGGGTCTGAATGACATGGGCAATGGCAGGGTTGTGCAGGAGGTCCAGTGAGGGCTAACTCAACACTGGGAGCAACTCACAATATCATCCTGCTGTGCTGTGCTCTGCACATTTGTTTAGGGAACGGGGCAAGATGCTCGATGTAGAGGATCTAGAAGAATGGGAGGAATCTACTGAGAACAGGACAAGGGCATTGGGATGGAGGGAGCTCTCTGTATGGAAAACAGAACTCAGCCAGACAACCACTTTCAGTCGATGAAAACTGGCTGGAGTAGAACATCATGGAATATTATACAGTCATCAGTCATGAAACATTTGATTGCTATGCCATTACGTAGCTTTATAAATGATATGGGTGCGAAGGATGCTGCTCTTTTGCCCGATATCTGCTGAGTGGCAAATTGTTTTCAGAATGGCATGTGATAAGATGGTACTAGAACTTAGACAAGAGAGTCACCACAAGGGCATTGTAAGTAGTTAATGAGAGGAGTTTGATACAAACAAGAAATGTTGCATCACATTGCAGCGAAGAACCCTCCAAAAAGCTTGATGAAATTTAACACTTCGCGAGAAAAAGATAGGACTCAGCACATTGTGGTTAAAGTATGATTCTATAGCATGTGTAGATCAGAGTGTTTTTTGACTAGCCTATGAGACCACACTCCAAAATTTGATGTAAACCCCAAATTTTGGTCAGGAGGACTTTGCAATGTCAACAGGACTGAGTTTACCATTGTCATTTCTGGTGCCTAGGTCAAAGCCAGGTGGTCCATCAAGTTTCAATCCTTTTTAAGACATTCAGTGGCTCGTCATTTCAGAGTGCAATTAATATCAATTACATTGGTGTAGATCAGGAGTCACAAGGAGGCCAGACAAGGGAAGGAAGGCATATTTCCTTCCTTAAAGGACATTCATGAACCACATGGGTTTTAATGGGTTTGAGCATCAGATTAATTAATGTTTTTTTTCTGGTGGTACACTCAACAGAGTTTCTACATGGGCCTGGATGTTTGCCATTGCAGACGAACGAGAATTAATGACTTCTGCAATAACATGGGCCGGACCTTTCCATGGAAGAAATAACATCATAGACTCCTCTGCCAACAACCCCCTTCTTCCCTTCCCCCACTGTCTCCTCCTGATAAACCTGGATTGTATTGCCTCCAGGTCATCAACTGCCTAAGATTGTGGCTTCTACTGCCATCTAAAAGGATGTCACATTTCCAAGACTGCCAGCCAGTCAGAGGGCAAGAATGCTTCCAGTTTCAGCAGGGTCAGTGAGCTGGATGAGGCAGACACAGTCCAACAGGAGGGGGGTATGTTCTGGAAAGTGTAAAGAGAGACAAGCAGCCAATGATCTTTGGGGGGGGGGGTGTTACGTTGGATACATAGTGGCAAACAATAGGTCACCTTATCAGACATGAGCCAGGCCACCCTCAAAGCCTGCACATGTAGTCTCATAAAATATCAGTGAAGATGGAAGGAGGTTCTTAAGTGGCTTTATTGATCACTGAAGGCCATCAATTGTCCCAAAGCTGGAAGGGTCATCTAACACTCGCCTCACCATAAGAAAATGTTTCAGGCAAGGCAGGCAGAGAGGCACATGTCCTCCTGACATATTACCCTCCCCTCCTCACTCACCTAATACCACAGCAGACTGCGAGCATAAAACTCTGGTTCTGATATCTCCAACAGTGACCAACCAATGCCAGGAAACAGAACTTTTTGCAATCTCCACCGAAATGTTGAGAAGACACAATGTCAAAATGTCCAGTGCTTGCAGGGTCCATTTAAGGTTTCCACTTTGCCTGTCATACTCCAATGATCCACACAATCTTCAAGATGATGATAAATTGCGATTCAATATGACACACAGTTGTTACTATATTATCAATGGCTCACTGTAGTGATACTTGCAAATGCATGAGGGTTGAAGTAAGAATCTGGTGGAAGAAATCCATGACTGATTTTCCACATCTTCCCGTGCCTATAGCTCAAATAAAGTGATGTAAAGATAATGAAAGTAATTAAAATTTAGAAACATGATTTGAATCATGACTTTGTCAAATAAATACCATATGAAATGGTCCTAAACTCACTGGCAGGATTTCATTGTCCCAATGACCCAGATTTTCTGCATTTGGAAAGAATTTCTGGCATGCTTAATTTCCTGTGTGTGTGTCAGCTGTCAATGAAATTGTTCACCCTGTCTGCTTCACACATTTGGTATTTTTGTCCTACATTAAAAATAGAATCCCTACAGTGTGGAAACGGGCCATTCAACCCAACAAGTCCACACTGATCCTGCTAAGAATAACCCACCCAGACTCATTCCCCTACATTTGCACCTAGCCCACACATTTCTCTACACTATGGACAATTTAGCACAGCCAATTCACCTAATCTGCACATCTTTGGACTGTGGGAGTAAACCCACACAGGCAAAGAGAGAATGTGCAAACTCCACACAGACAGACATTCCAAGGCTGGAATCAAATCCAGGTCCCTGGTGTTGTGAGACAAAAGCACTAACCACCGAGCCACCAAGATACCTCTGAGGAGGCTACCATTTGGTGACTGCAGAGGTGACTTTGCACCTTCTGAAACCACTGGGAACTGTTTGATATAACTGAGTGGCTTGTCAGACCAACTGGGGATGGGATGCGGGTGCTGCATTTAATAGTCAGCCACATCGATGTTGGACTGGAGTCACATAGGAGCAGGAGTGGACTTTGTATTGTTTAGTCATCCTGTGTTTGATTACATGGGTCTGCTGATCACTACTCTTAACTGGTTAGGCTTGGGTGAGGACTCAGAGTGTAAGTAAACAGTTATAGAAAGAGCTAGAAGTTGCAGATAGAAACATGCAGTGAACATTTTACAGCAGTTTGATTAAAACTTGCTACACATATTGAACCTACTGTCTTTTCTGTATTGCTTTATGCCCTATAAGATTGCTGTGAGTTGTTTAAATACCACCTCTAGGTGGTGCAAAGAGGCCACATGCATACAGAAAAACCTAACATTTCTAAGTTAATGAAGTTACTCAACACAAGCTGATGTAAATATCTATTGCCAGAAGGAATCAAAATAGATGGTGCAAGGGTGCAACCAGATCTGCCAGCTGTCCCTACACCCCTCCCCACAGTGAGCTATCCTGAGGAGCTGGGAGGGATGTGAAATTGATGTGAAATAAAGGTGGTACAATCCATGCATGTGCTGACTCAAACATCACTGTGTACAAAACATGATGACACCATCAGCACAAATGCAGACAAATCCTGATCATCACAGCTAGCGGAGGACACCAGCCTGATCTGTGCACACACACAGGGGCCCAACGGCCATTCTGGCATTCAGTGTAATACAACATTTTAAATAGACTTTTCAGCTCCATGAGCTTGCTCTGTCATTTAATTAGATCAGGAATGATCTATACCTTGATTCTATTTTCCATGCTTTGGTCTACATCAATATAATCTTACCAACTTTTCGAGCTCAGTTCCTTCCTCAAGGATGGTTTGATAGAGAGGTATAAGATAGAGTATTTGTAAGCACTTTTTGCTTATAAATACTGTGTCTTAAACATCTCTATCAGACCATGCCTAACAAAGGAGCTGAGTTCTGAAAGCTTGCAATTTCAAATAAACCCGTTGGACTATAACCTGGAGAAAGTGACAACTGCAGACGCTGGAGATCAGAGTCGAGAGTGTGGTGCTGGAAAAGCACACTGGTGAGGCAGCATCCAAGGAGCAGGAGAACCGACGTTCGGGCATAAGTGCTTCACCAGGAATTTTTTTGAATTCAAATTCTACTATCTGCCATTGTGGGATTCAAACGTGTATCACCAGAACATTATCTGGGTCTGTGGCTTAACAGTCCACCAATAAAACCACTAGGCCATCAGCTCACCATTTTTAAATTCAGATTCTTCTACCTGCCATGGCGGGTCTATAACCTGGTGTCATTTGATTTTTGAACCTGTCCACCTCAGTCCAACTCCATCAATTCCACATGATAATCTTGCCTAGTAAGAATCTGACAAACTCAGTATTGAAAATTGTATTAAACCAGCATTGTCTGAAAATATACCTCATGATTTCACGTTGAATGGTCTTTCAAAAGTGTGTCTACTCCTTCTGGATTTGCCATCAGTAAAGTGTTCGCTACATCTTTTCTTGAATCCTTTTCTAATCCTCCCTCAATCAGATCAGTCTTCAACTTTATAAACTAAAGGGAATACAAGTTATGTTTATGCAAATCTGTTTGCATAATTTAACTTTCTAAGCCTTATATAATTCTAGTAATCTGCATTGTAGTCCACCAAGGCTAATATATTCTTCTGGAGGATATATCCAACGTTGAATGCAGTACTCCATATGGAGTTTGACTGAAATGCTAGCTTTGTGGTGATTGTGCACCTTGACAGTCAAATTCCTTGGTTCCCCCACAGTTCCTAATGCTTTACGGTGTGAAAACAAATCTAATATACTTTTCTCGTATCCAACATGAATGATTTCTAACTTTGCCACATTATACAGATTTGCTAGTTATGCTTGGATTATGATTGGTAGCTATTCTTCTATGTAGGATATTGGTAAACCAATGAGTTTACATGTCAATCCAATAAGATCATAGTCACTTTGGTCTCTGGAATGCTACATCATACAACCACTCTTTGTTTCGGTACAGTTTGGTCACCAGCTTTGTGCTCTCCCACACAGCATGCTTGTCCAGCTCCCTGGGCAGCAACAGGCAATCTGGATCTCCAGGGAGCTAATGGCGCTGTACTTGTTGTAATGGGCCAGGCGGGAAGTCACTCCTGTGATGCACTTGAAGATATTGTTGACAAACGAGTTCAACTCTGTTATCTACACCTTTCCAAATGTCTCCAGCGATAAATGAGCTACTCAATAACCAGACCTTTGAATGTAAATAACACTTTATTTTGAGAAGCTGAGAATATCTGCTGACAATATTCCAAAAATAGGGTGTTCTTATTGTGACCGTTATATGCTTCTTGATAGAAAGAATGAGAAATAACTTTTCAAGATAAAGGACAACTAAAACAAATTTCAATCCAATATCTGTGGACATAGGTTATTAATCATCTCACAGAGGTTGAGTATCACCCAAAGTGAGGGTGGATTTAATGAAGCAGAAAATAAGAGACCTCAGGAATTCACAAACTATTTCACAGCCAATTAATGATGGTGGTGCAATGTAGGAAAGTAATGGCCACAGTCAACAATATGATAATGACCAGATAAGCTGTTCTCTTTTCTAGATGACTCTTTATCAATGCTCTGATGAAGAGTCATCTAGACTTGAAACATTAGCTTGCTGTCTCTCCACGGATGCTGCCTGACCCACTGTGATTTCCAGCATTTTTTGTCTTCAGTACAGATTCCAGTGTCTGCAGTAATTAGCTCCTAAGCTGCTCTCTTAGTGATGTTGATTGAAAGATAATTATTCACCAGAGTTGCCCATCTTCAGAGGAATGTCTTGTGTCCCTTTACATCCACCTAAAACAGCAGACAGTTTTTTTAGTTTTAAACCTCGTTCCAAAAGATGTCACCTCCGACAATACTACATTGGAATGTCAGCCTAGAGTATGAGGTTAACTGTTAGGAGTTCAATATGAATCAAAAACACTTCAGAAACAGACTTGAGAGCCATGACAGCACTGTGGCTGATGCAGCGAAAAAGACAATATAGGAATTAGACTGAAACAGTCTGGTCTTCTTTATTCAATATACATTTAATTCAACCTGATTGATAAGCTATGGTAAATGTTGACAGGAAACCCATATTTAGCTCTCTGCTTTGCAAATATAGTGAAGAAGAGATGTCAGAGTGAAAACGTATTTGTTGTGAACAGACATTAGCATAAAATGTTTCATAATATTAGCACAGTGCATGGACGAGGAAACAGATAGATTTTATTTGAAATTTAAAGTAAAAGTTTTTGCAGTGCAGTATATTCAGCCATATAGGCAGCATTTGTAGAGAGTGCAAAGCAGCATGCAATGTTATGATGAAGGGGGTCACTGGTCTCAAAACAGTAACTCTGTTTTCTCTCTACAGTTGCTGCCAAACCTGCTGTGCTTCTCCAGCAATCTGTTTTTGTTTTGAATGTTTTATGTCTGTGACTGTCAGAACTGCGAGAAGTTAAAAACATAATGAGTTTTTAGCAAGGGGATGGGACAAGGAGAAAAATTTGTGACCGAGCAAAGATTAAAAGGTTGAAGAACAGAAGAGTCAGTTTTCCAAGGGTCAAAAAGAATGGAGGAGAACCAGTAAAGAAACAATAAAAATAAAAGATGTACAGAGAGCTACATGCTATCAAAAAAAAGCAAAATAATAAAAAGGGAACAGAATGGAGAACAGAGTTTTCAGTATGTAATTATTGGAATGAATGTGAGTCTAAAAGATGTAAATCACATTTTCTTTTCTGTTTGCTCCTTTATTTCTTTCACCTCACAGATTCTGTGTAACCTTCTGAGCATTTTTTCCCAGCAGTTTCTGTTATTATTTCAGATTATTTCTGCAGAATTCTGTACTTTGCTTAAATATTACTGCATTTGAAACTTGTCAAATGGATTCTAATAATAGTATCTACACTGATCACTTGCACAGTAAAGAATCTGGAGTGGTAATGGTGGCTTTACTTACAGATTGAAAACTCTGACAGCACTTGAACAAAGGACAATGGCTTACCTCAATATAGAGACAGCAGAAAGTACTCCTATTGAGGGATATTGCAGCATCTGGTCAATTCCAAATTCATTCTTCTGTCCTGAAGGGAGTCAACAGAAGTGGTCCAATGTTCTGACAGAGAATAACATTTTCCGTATCATTACTCCCATAAAAGCACCTTCTGCTGTCTTTTCAGCTGGTGGTGTATGAATCAGTCATGCATTAGAGCAAAAAAAACACCAGAGCACCTTGCACTGTCACTTACATGAATAACATATCTTTATGATGTTAACATGTAACCAAAGGTATGCTATTCAGTCCTTCCAGCCTGCTCCACTGTATAATAACATCTTGGCTGATCTGATTACTCCACATTCCCACCTATCCCCCATATCCTTTCACCTCCTTGCTTATTGTGAATCTAGTTACTGCTGCATTAAAAACATCCAAAGATTCTGCTTCCACCATGTTTCATGAACCTCTGTGAGAATAAAATTCCCTTATCTCTGTCTTAAAAGGACAATCCCTTATCTTTAAATGGTAACCCCTAGTCCTGGATTCTCCCATAAGTGGAAACAGTCTTTCCATATTCACCCATTCCAACACCTCAGATTTTATACGTTTCATCAAGTCACCTCTTATCTTCTGAACTCCGGTGGATGCAGGTCTTGCCTGTCCAACCTTTACTCATAAGACAATCTGTCTACTCTAGATATTTGTCTGGTAACCCTCTCTGAACTATTTCCAATATGTTTATACTTTACCTTAAATAAGGAAACCAATGCTGTATGTAGTACGACAGATGTGATCCCACCAATGCATTGTGTAATACACAATATCCTCATGTTTGTATTCAATACTCCTTGTAATAAGCAATACTATTCCATTTGCTTTCCTGTACTTACTTACTAACTTGCACATGGACACCGAAATCCTTCTGCATCTCAGAACTCTGCAACCTCTCACCACTTAAAAATGTGCTTCCATTTTATTCTTCCTATTGACATGGACAATTTCACATCTTCACACATTATACCCCACTTGCCATGTCTTTGTCACTCACTTAACATATCTCCATCCCTTTGTAGGTTCACTTTGTCCTCTTCACACCTTAATTTTCTATCTATCTTTGTCTCATTAGCAAATTTAGCAACCACATCATTAATTCCTTTATTTAAGTTAGTTATATAAAACATAGAAGGTTGAGGCCCAGTATTGACGCTTGTGGTACACCATTCACTACATTTTGCCAACCAGAATACGACTCATTGATGATTCCTCACTGTTTCTTGTTAGCCAGCAAATCTTCTATCTATGCTGGTACGTTATCCTTTTCACCATGAGCTTTCATTTTCTGCAATAATCTTTACTGTGGCACAGTACCAAATGACTTTGGAAAATCTAAGCATAGTATATCAATGAATTCCCCTTCATATTACTTCCTCAAAGAACTCCAATGAATTTGTTAAGCATGATTTTCCTTTCACAAAACTAAGTTGACTCTCCCTGAACACCTGGATGTTTAAAAAATCCTAACATGCCATAATATCTTTGAAATAAAATCAAAAATCAAATTGGAAAAGCTCAGCAGGTCTGGCAGTATCTGTGGAGGGAGTTCAGAGTTAATGTTTTGGACAGAGTGACCCTTCCACAGGTTCAACCATCACATTGGTTGCCTCCTGTTTTCCCAAAGATATCTGACCAGGTAGATTACTTGGAAAAGTCATTTGGCTCCATTCCACAGGGGATATAAATGGTAGATGCATGAATCACTCCTATGAAAATTCTAATAGGAGGTAACTATGCCATTTGAACGGCTAAACACTATTGAAGGACCTCAACATTATGAATCCAAGATTTGTAAAAATTGGTATGAATCAACAAGAGATTCAGGACTTAAAAGAAACTCTGGATTATTTTTGATGCAGGAAGACCATAAAGGAAGTAGACCATTCAGCCCATTGAGTCTATATCGCCTATCAAAAAGATCATGGCTTATTTGATAAATCTCAACTCCACTTTCCTGTCTTTTCCTCATAACCCTTGATTCCCATTATGGTTAAAAATCTGTCTATCTCAGCCTTGGGTATATTGAATTACCTCAGCTCAACAACACTCTGTAGTTAAATAATTCCTCAGGTTCATAACCCTCTGAGAAAATAAATTCCTTCTTCTGTTTATCTTAAGTCTGCAATGCCTTATTCTAAGATTATACTCACGAGTTTGAGGCTTTCCCACAAGGGGAAACAAACTTTTCCATCTACTTTGTCAGTGTTTTTGTGTAAATCTTATTTTTATCCCATTTTTATGTGAATTAAAAGTTCTGACCTGATTGGAGACAGCAGACACAGAATCTGGTATGGATTAGTAAGCATTTTGTTCAACTGCTGGCTGATACATTCAACAGTTTAAGATAAATTTAGAGTGAAAAAATAATCAAGTCATATTCTGGGATAGCTGAAGTGTCTAATGATATTATTATCCTTGATTTCTTCTCAACACAGTGGTTAACTATGCAAATAATAGTCCTTTGCACTCACCTGTGTCCATGTTCTAGTCTTCCTCCTTTATAAAGTGGAAGTGAGCCTGAGTGACACCTTAGAAGGTATTGTTTTCTTCCCAATGATTTCTTGTCAGCTATGATCTTTCTGAGTGGCAATATAGACTCAATGGGCTGAATGGTCTACTTCTCTCATGGTCTTCCTTTCAAATATGCAGTTGGTTTTGCTTTCATCACCTGTTCTCCAGATTTGATAAAGATTCGACTGTTGTGATCTTTGGCCTTTTTTATTTCTGATAGTTATCTTTCTATAGTAACAAAGTCCATCAGAATGGTTAGGTGTTAAGTCTTTGACAATTTGTGATTATCTTTGCTTAAGAAACTAATAAATCAATCATGCACTTTGAATTCTGGTTCAGTCAACCTCACCTCAGAAAAATTTGGATCTTTTTTTGAAATTCTGGCCAATGATGCTCACTTTTAATTGTAGATGCTTTTTGGTTCTCAGAACAACATCAGCCCAAATGTTTGTTAGCTTATTCACATATTTAATTAAACAATCATATTGCATCTGTAAGCAGTCTATTAGCAAATTAGGTTTCAACATTACAGTTAAACAGGTGCTAGTTGTTCATCATGATGGTCATGATAATGATCTAGATGTGTATGTGTAAATCACATATTTATACACTTCACCACTCAACAGCATTGAAAAAATCAAAGGAACAATAACAAAGATCTACCGATTGTTCACAAGACACTGATGAGTGGACTCTAAAGGTATGTGTTCAATTGTCAAAGTCATAGAAATGCGGAATGGTTAAAAGCATAGAGGTATGCCACCTGATCCAACAGGTCAATGTGAGCTCTTTGCTAGAACAACTTGACTACACCCATTCACCCACCTTTTTCACATTGTCAAGGGCTTCCAATTTTCTTTCTTCGAGCGCTGATTCCATTATCTTTGGAAAGGTATTCTGAAAGCTTTTCCAAATTTTTCTTTTAGTTCTTTTGCCTGTCACCCAAATGCATGTGCCCAGGCTCTCATCTCTTCGCTCAATGGGCCTCTTTATCTGCTCTCTGTAAATCGCTCATGACTTAGAACACCTCTATCAACTCTCCTCTCAACGTTCCCTTCTCAAAGGGGAACCATATCAAGTTCTCCAAACCATCCAAATAATTGAAGTCTTTATTTCTGGAATTATTCTGATTAATGAGAACAGAAAGTTTCATTGGAATTCATTGGTTCTGGCAGAGTCTATGGAAAGAGAAACGGTGAATGTTTGTGTCCAATCTAACTGCTTCAGAACTGAAAAAAATGATTGGTTTGTACTGTACAAGAAGGATAGAAAGATCAAGTGGAATAGATGGTAAACCTTACTCCAGAACAAAAGGCAATGGGAGGTGAAAATTATAGTAAAGAGGAGATGCAGATGAAGAGTAGGTGCAAATACTAAGTGCTAGTAGCAGAAAATAGGTCAGCTGTACTATGAGTAAATCATAGAACATAGAACATAGAAAAATACAGCGCAGTACAGGCCCTTTGGCCCTCGATGTTGCGCCGATCCAAGCCCACCTAACCTACACTAGCCCACTATCCTCCATATGCCTATCCAATGCCCGTTTAAATGCCCATAAAGAGGGAGAGTCCACCACTGCTACTGGCAGGGCATTCCATGAACTCACGACTCACTGAGTAAAGAATCTACCCCTAACATCTGTCCTATACCTACCACCCCTGAATTTAAAGCTATGCCCCCTCGTAATAGCTGACTCCATACGTGGAAAAAGGTTCTCATGGTCAATCCTATCAAAACCCCTAATCATCTTGTACACCTCTATCAAGTCATCCCTAAATCTTCTTTTCTCCAATGAAAACAGCCCCAAGTGCCTCAGCCTTTCCTCATACGATCTTCCTACCATACCAGGCAACATCCTGGTAAACCTCCTCTGCACCCGTTCCAGTGCCTCCACATCCTTCCTATAGTCTGGCGACCAAAACTGCACACAATACTCCAGATGCGGCCACACCAGAGTCTAATACAACTGCAACGTGACCTCAGGACTCCGGAACTCAATTCCTCTACCAATAAAAGCCAGTACGCCATATGCCTTCTTCACAGCACTATTTACCTGGGTGGCAACTTTCAGAGATCTGTGTACATGGACACCAAGATCCTTCTGCTCATCCACACTACCAAGTATCTGACCATTAGCCCAGTACCCCATCTTCTTGTTACTCTTACCAAAGTGAATCACTTCACACTTACCTACATTGAACTCCATTTGCCACCTTTCTGCCCAGCTCTGCAGCTTATCTATATCCCGCTGTAACCTGCCACATCCTTCCTCACTATCAACAACTCCACCGACTTTCGTATCATCCGCAAACTTGCTCACCCATCCTTCTAGCCCCTCCTCCAGGTCATTTATAAAAATGACAAACAACAATTTTTATGTCCTCGTTGTCTACAGGAATAGTGCCAGAAGACTGGAGGATAGCAAATGTGGTTCCCTTGTTCAAGAAGGGGAGTAGGGATAACCCTAGTAACTATAGGTCGGTGAGTCTCACTTCTGTTGTGGGCAAAGTCTTAGAGAGAATTGTAAGGGATAGGATTTATGAACATCTGGATAGGAATAATGTGATCAAGGATAGTCAGCATGGTTTTGTGAAGGGCTAGTGTAGGTTAGGTGGGCTTGGATCGTCGCAACATCGAGGGCCAAAGGGCCTGTACTGTGCTGTATTTTTCTATGTTCTATGTTCTATGATTTACTCATAGTACAGCTGACAAACAATAACGGAATACCGCTAGTAACTGCACTCCAAGATGAACCTTTACCATCAACTACTACCCTCCGTCTTCTTCCAGCCAGCCAATTCCTAATCCAAACCTCCAACTCACCCTCAATGCCATACCTCCGTACTTTGTGCAGTAGCCTACCATGGAGAACCTTATCAAATGCCTTACTAAAATCCATATACACCACATCTACCGCTTTACCCTCATCCACCTCTTTAGTCACCTTCTCAAAGAATTCAATGTTTGTGAGGCACGACCTGCCCTTCACAAAACCATGCTGACTATCCTTGATCACATTATTCCTATCCAGATGTTCATAAATCCTATCCCTTACAATTCTCTCTAAGACTTTGCCCACAACAGAAGTGAGACTCACCGGCCTATAGTTACTAGGGTTATCCCTACTCCCCTTCTTGAACAAGGGATCCACATTTGCTATCCTCCAGTCTTCTGGCACTATTCCTGTAGACAACGAGGACATAAAAATCAAGGCCAATGGCTCTGCAATCTCCTCCCTTGCTTCCTAGAGAATCCTAGGATAAATGCCATCAGGCCCAGGAGACTTATCTATTTTCACCCTTTCCAGAATTTCCAACACCTCTTCCCTACATACCTCAAAGCCATCCATTCTAATTAATTGTGACTCAATATTCACATCGGCAACAATGTCCTGTTCCTGAGTGAATACTGATGAAAAGTATTCATTCAGTGTCTCCCTAATCTCTTCAGCATCCACAGGCAACTTCCCACTACTATCCTTGACTGGACCTATTCCGACCCTAGTCATTCTTTTATTCCTGACATACCTATAGAAAGCCTTTGGGTTTTCCCTAATCCTACCAACTAAGGACTTCTCATGTCCCCTCCTTGCTGCTCTTAGCTCTCTCTTCAGATCCTTCCTGGCTACCTTATAACTCTCAATCGACCCAATTGAACCTTCACGCCTCATCTTTACATAGGCCGCCCTCTTCCCTTTAACAAGGGATTCCAATTCCTTATTAACTCCCTCACACAACCCTTTCCTCCCTGCCTGACAGGTACATACTTATCAAGGACACTCAATAGTTGCTCCTTGAACAAGCTCCACATATCAATTGTGCCCTTCCCTTGAAGCCTACTTTTCCAAGCCACGCATCCTAAGTCATGCATCACCGCATCATAATTTCCCTGGCCCCCAGCTATAACTCTTGCCCTACAGTGCACACTTATCCCTCTCCATCACTAGAGTAAAAGTCACCAAATTGTGGTCACTGTCCCCAAAGTGCTCACCTACCTCCAATTCTAACACCCGGCCTGGTTCGTTACCCAGAACCAAATCCAGTATGGCCTCACCTCTTGTTGGCCTGTCTATATATTGTATCAGGAAACCCTCCTGCACACATTGGACAAACACCGACCCATCTAACGAACTCGAGCAATGGCTTTCCCAGTCGATATCTGGAAAGTTAAAGGCCCCCATAACAACCCCCTATTACTTTCACTCTTCTCCTGAATCATCCTCAAAATCCTTTCTTCTACATCTCTAGGACTATTAGGAGGCCTGTAGAAAACTCCTAACAGGGTGACCTCACCTTTCCTATTCCTAACCTCAGCCCAAACTACCTCAGATGGCGAGTCTTCATCCATCGTCCTTTCCACCACTGTAATACTATCTTTGACAAGCAATGCCACACCTCCCCCTCTTTTACCCCCACCTCTGACCCTACTAAAACATTTAAACCCTGGAACCTGCAACAGCCAATCCTGTCCCTGTTCTACCCATGTCTCCGTAATAGCCACAACATCGAAATCCCAGGTACCAACCCACGCTGCAAGTTCACCTACCTTATTTCGTATACTTCTTGCATTGAAGTATACACACTTCAAGCCACTTTCCTGTTTACAGGCACCCTCCTTTGAGATTGGTGCCATGTTCCTAACCTCCCTACACTCCAGGTCCTGCACCCTAAAGCTACAGTCTAGGTTCCCATGCCCCTGCAGAGTTAGTTTAAACGCCCCCAAAGAGCACTAGCAAACCTCCCCCCAAGGATACTGGTACCCCTCAGGTTCAGGTGTAGACCATCCTGTTTATAGAGGTCCCACCTTCCCCAGAAAGAACCCCAGTTATCCAGATACCGGAATCCCTCTCCCCTGCACCATCCCTGTAGCCATGCATTTAACTGTTCTCTCTCCCTATTCCTCAACTCTCTATCACGTGGCATGGGTGACAAACCAGAGACAAAAACTCTGTTTGTTCTAACTCTGAGCTTCCAACCGAGCTCCCAGAAAGCCTGCCTAACATCCTCAGCCCTCTTCCTACCTATGTC
Organism: Chiloscyllium punctatum; assembly: GCF_047496795.1. NCBI lineage: Eukaryota > Metazoa > Chordata > Chondrichthyes > Orectolobiformes > Hemiscylliidae > Chiloscyllium > Chiloscyllium punctatum. Next base: position 29,127,334 of record NC_092782.1, read on the forward strand.
ATTGGTGCGAATGTTGTCCACGACTTCAGGCTCCTCCCCCTCCCCCTTAAGGACCCGGAAAACACAATCAGAGATGTCACGTACCTTTGCACCTGGGAGGCAACATACCAAACGTGAGTCAATGTAAATGAAACACAGGGGAGGTAGAAATGAGAGGGTGGGGTAATAAGAATGGAGGACACAGTTAATGGCTTGAAGTTATTGGATCAGGCTCATAATCTTTCCTGCACTCTTACTAAAGTCTTCACACCTTTCATAAAATATGATCCTTAGAATTAGACACAATATTCCACTGTTTAATATATGTGCCTCTATTTATATCGTCTATGACTGCCTATGATTGCCTATGACTTTGTTAACCATTGTCTCAACCTACAAAACCACTTCCAATGATTTATATACATATACCCACAGATCATTCTACTCTTGCATCCCCTTTAGACTTGCACTTTTTAGATCATATTGCCTGTACTCTTTCAAACAAAATTTCCTCCCAAAATGTGTCAATTTAAACTTTTCTGCTTGAAATTTCTTCTGTTACTTTCCTACCCCATGCCACTGTCTACATCCGAGTTTATCATGTATCTCCTGCATGGAAATGCAATGGTCCTAGTACCAACCCTTTAGCAATACCATCCTCTAGTCTAAAAAACAACCATTCACTATGACTGCTGCAACTGTCCCCTTCATTTGATGACCTGTGAAGAATAATTGATATAATAACAACATTTATAATTAGGGCGAGAATATCAAAAATATAGATATTTTTAATCAATCCATTCGGTTAGGTAGGAGCAGATGGGACTTGTAACAGACCTTCCAGTCCAGAGATAGGAACGCTACCATTGCACGACAAACATTCATTTTCAGAATGTATGCCATTGGATCAATTAGACAGATCATACTCAGCCTTACATTTTGAATGGAGATTATGAAATGAGGACTAATAATCAAGGAACAGTGAGAGTAAAGCAAAAGTTCAGGACAGTTGATCATGCTAAGCCCTGATACATAAAGGTGCATGAGTCACCCTTGTCCTTCTACCTCACTGCAAGGAATTGTGATCATAGATATCAGGTAGTAATACCTTCCATTGGCATAAGTATCAGTTTTGCTGAGGGATACTTCAATAGAAATTGAGCACCTTTCATTTAATTTCACCTGAAATGTTCCTATTTTACATTATTAATATAGTTAGTTTATCCTTTGTTTACACATTTTCACCTTCAGTAACTTTACAGAATGCAGTTCTGCTATTTCTGTAAGTAAATATTTGAGGTATGATACCTCTGAAGAATAAAAACAGGATGAATGATACATTAAAAAGTCACCTTCCATGGAAGATGTTTTATCCTAGTCCCTAACTTGGCCCATTGCATGGAAAGTAGAATTTCTTAGTAATGGATTGTCAGTACAGGTGGAATCTCAGACTTGTTTTGATATACCCTTAGGAATATAAATGGATGAAGAGGCCTAATGGCCTTTAAAAAAACAACTTGGGAGATCACCTCATACCAAAAACCTACTGTTAGATCAATAATTTGGGTCATGTATGCTTCATGTGCCATACAAATTCTTTTGTTCATTCATTTTCCTTGTAAATCCACGAAATTTCAAAGAAAATGTAGAAATATACGGTACAATCCATGAACCAAATTTCATTTGCATGATTAGCATGAATTTAGGATATAAGCTCCATTGATTGATCCAACACAAGTCTCATACAGCCCATAAAGTTATTCTTTTCATAAATTAATCTTCCTTTGGTTTAAGTTACTTTTGCAAACACCTGCAGTTGGATAGTTTTTTTATGTCTCATTTGTCGGCACCGACAATCTGCCAACCTAAGGCAGGTACTATCTGCTCTTCCTTAGGGAACTTACCTACATTCCAATTCTCTCATGTTCAACAAAGAAGCTTGGTTTTGTTCAGACATTTGAGAGGATGTGTTTCCTCTTCCCTGTTAACTGCTTCATGGTTTCTTTAAATTTATGGTGTTTCAGTGTTAATTGGTCCTTTTCCTTCCAAGGTTATTTATAAAAAGAATTTTCTTTCTGGTTAGGAGTACCAATTTGTAATTCTTTATCTGATAGTTCAAACATATTATTCATGTGTTTTTAGAACAGGAGAGAAAAGTCATTCTATTACAGATGATGAAGTACAGAGCACAAACATTTCCACAGTTCCATTTGTTCTTGCATTTGCATTTATTGTATCAGATTGTAACTAGATTTAAGCAATATGGTTAAGCAAAAACAAAAACAACTATGCCAGACTATATAAAATATAACATGCATTTCTACAGTTTACTATGTTTTACAACACCACAGCAAAAAATGTGGCAATGAAATTCCTTGATGATTCCACATCAATCTCCCATTAAAACGCTTGTATTTGTCAAGCTGAACCCTCAGATATACGACTGTCAGATTTAGACCATTTCTTGAAGCTTCTGAGCCAACGTTCTTGGCAGCATAGTTTCAAATTGTATCTATTGTTCTATCAGTGAGTACACCAGCCAATTTTCATATAGCATGATGCCACAGTCGGCAATGAGCTGAGTGATCAGTTAGTTTATCATAATGTTATTTGCAGGATGTCACATGACAGAACACCCAGTTCAAAATCATGTGATCTGATGTATCCATCTTAACACGTAGGTATATTGATAGATTGACATCTGTCCTGTGAGACAGCTCTCCTTGACAATGTGGTATTTCAATGCTCCTATTTTATGTGCTGCAGTTCAATATGTGTGATAATATGGATTTAAAAAGACCCTTCCGCCTATTTCAGTTTATCTATCCAAAAGATACCCTAAGCAGTGAAGCTTATTATTTTAGTCTACAATACTCATCACATTTTGTATGAAGAATGATTTCTTGTTATGAATTGAATACAATTTTTCCATGGTTAGAACTTAGTCATCTCATTTCACATCTGCTATTCGATCTAAATTCATTTTGCAGTCTGGCTTTTCCTCTAGGTTTAGCAACCTTATATACATCTTTAAGATTACTTCTCAAATATTTTTTTGCTTGACCAAGAAACTTAATTCTTTTTCTCTTTCCTCATAATTCAGGTCTGGTAGTAAGAATTAGTCTCAAGGCTTTCTTTGCATTGGTTTGTTTACTTTCTAGGTGCAGCATGTTCTGCATAAAGTATCATCTGCCATCATTTGGCTCACTTACATACTTTACTGAACTTTAACAATTCTGATCTGATTCCATTGCTCCTTCTTGTTTGCCATCATTAGTAAATTTAACCAACATGCATTGAATTAATGAGCCCAAGCTGCTCATATGCATTCTAAAGAGCAATGGTCCCTACATTGAGTTTTGTGAAACCCCACTTAGTGTCTTGCCCCAATCTGACATAACTCCTCTGGTGTATACTTATAGCTCCCTGCCCTACAAAAGAGAATTTAATCATTCCCAATGTTTACTGAAAATCCCCACAGACCATGAGCTGAATTAATAGATGTTTGTGTAGAATTTTACCAAAAGCCTTTTCAAAATGAAGAGATTTCTGCAGCCCACTTGGGTTGTTAGTTCCTCAAGTCAAGGAGGTTGCTCATGATGGATCTTCCCTCTGCCCCAGAGGGCAGTGGAGGCTCAATCTCTGAATTCATTTAAGAAAGAGGTGGATAGAGCTCTCAAGGATAGTGGACACAAGGGTTATGGAGATAAGGCAGGAACAGGATCCTGATTAAGGATGATTAGCCATGATCATATTGAATGGTGGTGCAGGCTCGAAGGCAGAATGGCCTACTCCTGCACCTATTGTCTATTGTCTATTGTCAAGTTTCCTCCTGTTAATGTTTTCTAAGTTATCATAACCTGGAAAAGTGGTAAAATTAATGAATTAGTGATTGCCAATGTTTACTTTTTCACTCTTTTTGAACCATATTGGTTTGTTGTCTGTTATGTGCTTGTTAACTCTCTCTTAAATGGTAGTTAATTGGCAGAGTCTTCCCCTCCCTGGTATAGTAAGACAATGTTATCGGGGAAGAATGGAAATTCTTGTTCAGAATTTCATTCTTGAGTGGCAACAAGCTTATTCCCATGAATAAGCAAGGCATCTAATTAATATCCCTGTCTGTCGCACTAATACTGTGCTTCCAATTTTCTTCTCTCTTATCGAGAAACTAAATGGCACAACAACAGGGAAGTAATGGTAACCAGCGACTGATCAGCACGTGTTGAACTCAAGGAATGCCTGTGCCAGCCATCTACATTCTCTTAGCAAAGAAACATTTCTTCTGCATATGGGGACTTCATAGTTAATGGCCACAATTCTCCTCAGCTCTTCATCAATATAACGTGGCACTGGCAAAGTACCAGTTTCACAACATCCTCATTCCTACTCCTGGTCCAAACAACCAACACTTTAGGGCTTCAATTGTATACTTTGGAGCTGAGGGACAGCAATGAAAAGCTGCCAGGTTGCTTTTCACTCAGGAATAGCTATGTATCTACATCAGAAATGTTGTGCTGACACAGAAATAGGTATCTTCAGTTTGTATTTTAGTGCACAAGGTCTTCAGCACCTACTTACTCAGGTTTATGTTGCTTTGTAGTACACAAACTCCTTCATTCTGGATGGGTGGCCAGTCTCCATGTCTTAGACTTTTTTTTAAAATACAAGGCTTTTCGTGTGACCTAGAGGCAGACAGGCTTAATGGTTTAGATTACTGTCTAGCACACAAGAAAGAGCAGGCAACCTGTAGAAGTGATTGAATCAAACAGGGATAGGCATGTGGCTGTATGGCATGGTGCTAACATTTCCATCAGAACTGTTGCATTGACTACAAAGTACTGTGGCAGATCCACTGTGTGTGCTGTAGAAAATGGTGACGTGTGAATTTCAAAGGAGGTGAGGGCTTGGTGGGGTAAAGCTGGATGACAGTCGGGTAGTGGATGCTACACAGTTAGTCTAGGAGTTGATCTAATTCCAGTCGAGATGGCTAGCCACAATCAGTCGGGCTGTTGGTCCAAGACATGTCTGGAGAATGTGTACCTTAATGTCTGAAGACTAGGCCATAATCAGTCCTTGAGATCAAGTGCAATCAGTTCAGGGATTACAAGTAGGTTAAGAGATCAGTCTTGGAGTAGGCTATGTTCAATGCCCTGCCAATCACTCAGGGGACTGGGACATGGTCAGTCATGGAGGTTTGATCATTAATCATCAAATAGTTTATCAGGGATCATACCATAGCGTCCTGGAGAAAGTGGACACATCAAGCCTGGGGATGGCCTTCATTTTACCAGATTTCTGTGGGAATGCTCATTGTGATAGGAGGAAATCATTAATAGCAGGCTGGGAAAATGAGGTGCTGGGAGCTCATAAAGTGGGGAAGGGGTTGTTCAAACACATCACGGTAACTCTGGCCTCTGTATCGGGAAGGTGTCAGGTAAACAAAAGCATGAGAACCTCCAGAGTCATGGCCTCTAGGGGTAAAGTGGGCAAATTAGTTATGATATATAAGTTTGACTGAAATGGGGGAGGCTGAAAAGTCTTAGAGCCAAAGGGAAGCAACACAAAACGAAACATGAATGATGGGTGGAAATTGACATGTAACATGTTGAATCTACAGGTGACTCATACTAAGATGAAGTTGGAACATTGCGATATCCGATTGGAATTTAACAGCACCATGACTTTGCAAAATGGGTGCAACTGCATGCAATGTGGGATGTAATTAGCTTCTGTGTAATTCTATGGGAATGAATTTATAAACTTTGATTTTAAGGCTATGTAAGAAGCCATACAATAATCATGTCTTCACTGATTCACTGATGTTTTCCATCTTCTTTCAAGTCCCGCCTCATCTGGAGGGTAGTAATTCACAGAGATTGCAGAAAACAAGTTGTGGCCCAAGTAATCAAGAGCATTGTGGCCATCGATTGCCTTCTTGTCATGTAAGCTCATCAAGTTTTAATGCAACAAGGAATTTGAAAGCAGAATCGGAAGTTTCTTATTTGGAACAAATGTCAATCACTTTCCTTTCTCTGACTATATTCTAATGGAGCCCTGAGATGTCTGAGGCTTTGCCTGGAATCGTGGTGGACTTGTGTCCACTCAACAGAAAATGGAGAAGAAAGGAGCTTCAGCAAGACCAGCAATCAAAGCCTCTAGTGGAAGAAATAGTAGATCCACCAAAGAGGTACAAAGGAATGGTGAGCCCTCAAGTGTACTGACTTAATCGCAGTTACATGTAAACGTCTGCACAGCAATTTTGGGAATGATGAAGGATCTCCTTCTCCATCATATCAGAGATCTGTTGGCTACTGAAGCAGGATTTGTGTTCAGAAGCATTGGGTGGCAATCCCATCCTGGTGGCTCTCAAGGTCAAAGCTGCACTTAATATTCATGCAAATGGCTCATATCTGGGAGCAAGTAGGGACCTCTGGGGCACTGCACTCATAAGTGCATCTGCGCTGAAAATGATCTTACTTTTGCCAGAGTTCACCTCTTCTAATCCTTCCCTGTTGACAATGATTCTCCACCATTGCTGGTTAGCCCCAGGTGCAGCGTGACATTGATTGTATCTATGTTGTTTTCAGGGGGTCCTATTATCAATCTTAAACAGTTGTGAATAGGAAAGGATTCCAGTTCCTTCATGTTGAAATTGTTTGTGATTGTTGAATCCAAATTTTGGAAGATCATGATACATGTCCTAGAAGCTACCATGTACTAAAGTACACGGTGCCTGCCTCTTTCCCGGTCCTTGGCTCGGAAATGATAACTACTGGGAGATAACTGGTACCCTCTCCAAATTCATATTTGAAGAAACCCACAGCTGTATTCACAATGAAAATATAACACTGTTCACCCTTCCACCAGATTTCCTGATGATGCGATTACAATGTCTATACCATTGGGTGGCATAGTGCCTCGGTGGTTAGCATTACTGCCTCACAGCACCAGGGACCCGGGTTCGATTCCAGCCTTCGACAACTGTCTGTGTGGAGTTTGCACATTATGCCCATGTCTGTGCAGGTTTCCTTCGGGTTCTCCGGTTTCCTCCCACAATTCAGGATAGGTGAATTGGCCATGCTAAACTGCCCATAGTGTTCAGAGGTGTGTAGGTTAGGTGCATTGGTCAGGGGTAAATGTAGAATTATAGGGTAGGGGAATAGTCTGGGTTACTCTTCAGAGTGTTGGTGTGGACTTGTTGGGCCAAATGGCCTGTTTCCACACTGTAGGGATTCTATGATTCCAGCAGGACTTTGCAATGTAATTCTGATATTTACTGTGCCATACTATGCTCTTCATGATATGAGCTGACAAAGTGGTCGAGTCCTGGATGTGGATATAAATGCAGGATTGACAGCAATCTTTTGAGGATGAAGAGAAGGCAGAGGCACAGGCCGTTATCTAAGAGCACCATCTGAGAAAGTAGAACAGAGCAATGTATCACAGAGCCCACAAGGCTGGAACCAAGCTCTAGGCACCCCCTTCCCAGGGTGACTGAGTTGGGTTCAGACTTTGATTGTTTTTGAACCTGTTGCTCATCTGGCAGGCCGCACCCTGCTTTCTGGAAAGAACACATTGACTTTCCTTTTTTTTTTCCTTTGCTTTTAGTTTTGCAGAATAGGTGTTTTTTGATCCATGTTAATGTTTGGATGATACCTTCAGATGATTCCACATGAAGGTGTTAATGCATAACCTGCCCTACTAGAGAATAGGCAGCAGTGAGACAATACACTTCCATCACATTACAATGACATTAGCTGCTATGAAGCCATCAGTGAGGATATGGCATCTGAATCATTTGTAGTCATGAGAGCTACCAGTTTGATATGAATCCTGAGGAAGCTCCTATTCACCTTTCCTTCATCACAACTTTTCAATGCTTTAGAGCGTGCAAAGACTGAAACAAAGCCTGAATATGCTTGAACATCCTCTATCATAGCACTAAATCTGAGAGAGGCAGTACTTGGTGTCGCTTTTCTCAGCAGACTGCTGCTCTATGAAGGAGTGTGCAGCTGTGACTGCCCATTGAAAATCTTCCAGCCTTGATTGTCAAAGCTCAAACATTAAAGACAGACTTTCCTTGCTGAGATGTGCGGGATCATTACCGATGCTGCACTCGTACTCATAAAGTAGGTGTAAGTGTGAAATGATGTGTGCAGGTCAAGCCCTGGACATTACCCTTAGCTGCAGTGGGTCCACATTAACGTGCAAAATCTTGGTTACAGTCCTCAAAGTTGAAGTTGAAGAATCCTGGATGCTTGACATTAATCATGGTCAAGGAGTCAGTCCCTTGTGAAAGATGAGCAATGCTTGGCCATTACATCTCCTTTCAATGCTGGGCTGTCTTAAACAGGTTGCTCAGCTCTCACATGAGTATGATGTAGCCAGACCCTGCAGTGAAAATTGTACTTCAAGAGACATTATAACAGCGCTAGTGAAAATATATTGACTAAAGTCATTGATTATTTACAGTGATGCAGCATGTGCAGTGTGTCTGCAGTATTGTTTTTCTTCCTCTCTCTCCCACTCTGTCTTGGTGCAGGGCTGATGTCTGCAGCTGGGGTGGAGGGACCTGTTTCTGGTTGACCCTGTTGAGTAGGTTTCCATAGTGGTTGTCTCCTGGTGCCTTTGGGTGCAGAGGGCCCAGACCTGCTGAGAGTCTCCTGCTCAGATGCAGGCACTTCCGAAGTGGCCATGATGCACATGCCACTAAGGATTGTGGTCCATTACTCTTAGTGAGAGGTGTGTGCAGAAGGAGAATTAGTCTGAATGATGGCCCTATAAGTGTGAGGCAGTGGAGAGCAGATGGTGCCATTATCTTTCTGAAAAGTGTCTTTGCAAAGAAGTCTGGAAAGAGATGAATATTTTTTCAATTAGCTCAATGACCCAGGATCCCGTGTGCTTGGGGCCATTTCCCACAGCACAACAAGACAAACATTGACTGCGCCCGGAGGACCATCACCTCAGTGAAAGATGCTCTTTTTTCTGCCCAAAACCTGTTGATCTTTAGTGCAAAGAGTTGATTGCTGCAGACTGCTACCTTTCAAGGTCCAGGACTATGTCCTGAGGAATGCACAAAAGCTTGGGACTGCTGCTGCCAAGGCCCAGTGGGGAAAGACCACTACCTAAGGTCTTCTTACAAAAGTACAATGGGGGTCTGTTCAATTCTCAGATTCTCTCCTTGCCTCACAATTTATATAAATGGTTTCCTGCATGAGTAGGAAAAGCCCTTAGTTTTGCTACTGCAGGGAATGTCAAATTCCAATGGTTTGTTTTTCTTTAAGTACAAAAACCATGCAGTACTGCTTTAGTGTGCATGTATGTACATAGAGAACACTGTTTTTGAATGAAGTATATTTTTGCAAAAGAAGAAAATTGCAGGCGATCACTGAGCTTCTTTTTGTACTGCTGAGTATTCCTTTCATTCAGGAGATGGTACTGATCTGCGTTGGTTTGTCTGTCTGGGCTGGATGGATCTGGCAGTGTGCCCTTTTCCTGAGGTCAAGTAGGAAGGGAACTGCCCTTCTCTCCATGACCCCATCCACTAGCGCCTCAAGATCCCTCCCCATGGAGCAGACGGCCAGCTTAGTTTCAGCTGGGGCCATCTGGCTTGGGGCTGAGCACCACTCTGTAGGTGACAGATCCTGGATGTCAGTGTCTGAAGTGGTGTCAGCTGAGGCTTCAATATCACTTGAGAGATTTAGAAGGTCCTGGGAGAGGCACGAACTGCCAACTTACTCATTATGAAACTCACTGAGAAATGTGCCCAACATCTCCTTGTGTAATTAATGAGGCGAGAGATGAAAGACCACATGAAATGACTTGCCCTGGGCCATTGTGGTTTGACACTAGGAAACTTGCTCACCACAACACTAACTGTAAATGGGCTAAGATAATGCAATGCCCTTCAAATCTACGTGTTACGTTCTACACAATAGGATAAATGTCGAGAGTGTGGCGCTGGAAAAGCACAGCAGTTCAGGCAGCATCTGAGAAGCAGGAGAATCGAGGATTTGGGCATAAGCCCTTCATCAGGAATGAGGCTTGTGGGCCAGTGGCGCTGAGAGACAAATGGGAAGGGGGTGGGGCTGGAGGGAGGGTAGTTAGGAATGTGATAGGTAGATGAAGGTGTGGGTGAAAATGATAAATCAAAGAGGAGGGTGGAGTAAATGGATGGGAAGAAAGATAGACAGGTGAAGAGGGTGGTGCTGAGCTGGAGGCTTGGGACTGGGATAAGGTAGGGGGAGGGGAAATGAAGAAACTGGTGAAATCCATATTGATCCCATATGGTCGCAGGATCCCAAGGCGCAAGATAAGGAATTCTTCCACCAGGCATTGAGTGGTTAGGGATTGGCGATAGAGGAGGCTCAGGACCTGCATGTTCTTGGCAGAGTTGAAGTGTTCAGCCACAGGGCAGTGGGGTTGGTTGGTACAAGTGTTCCAGAGATGTTGGCATGCTGTCTCCCCGATGTAGAGGAGACCACATCGGGTGCAACAGATACAGGACATGATATGTGTGGTAGTACAGGTAAATTTCTGTCGGATGTGGCAGGATCCTTTGGGGCCTTGGATGGAGGTAAGGGGAGAGGTGTGGGCGCAGGTTTTGCACTTCTTGTGTTGGCAGGAAAAGGAGAAGGTACTACCACACATGTCATCTACTATATCTGTTGTACCTGATGTGGTCTCCTCTACATCGGGGAGACAGGACGCCAACTTGTGGATCATTTCAGAGAACATCTCTAGGACACCCAGACCAACCAACCCTTGTGCCCTGTGGCCGAACACTTTAACTCCCCCTGCCACACCACCAGGGACATATAGGTCCTGGGCCTTCTCCATCACCAAACCCTAACCACCCAGCACCTGGAGGAAGAATGCCTCAGCTTCCGCATTGGGACCCTGCAACCACACGGGATCAATGTGGATTTCACCTCCTCCCACCTTATCCCACCCCAAGCCTCCATCAAGGCACCACCCTGTTCACCAGTCCACCATTCTTCCCACCTATCTGCTTCACCCTCCTCTCCAACCTATCACCTTCCCTCCCACCTTCATCTACCTATCGTACTCTCAGCTACTTTCCCCCCAGCCTTACCCCCTCCCATTTATCTCTCAGCACCCGTGGCCCACAAGCCTCATTCCTAAAGAAGGGCTTATACCCGAAACACCGATTCTCCTGCTCCTCAGTTGCTGCCTGACCTGTTGTGCTTTGCAAGCAGCACACTCTTGACTCTGATCTCCAGCATTTGCAGTCCACAATTTCTCCTACTATGGGATAAATGGAATCATTCTTTTGCGGTGCGCTCCTTTAACCTTTTAGCCACGTGCCTCTCATATCAGCAACATCCACTGATACCTAGCTCCATTTAGAGTCCAGAATTAATGCTAAAATACATGCATGAATGCAGGGATCAGATTAAGAATGGCATACAAGAGCAAACAGTGTGTGGCCTGCTAGCTTTGGATTGCACTTAACTATCTTTTTTTCCCTTGAGCAGTTTCTCCCAGCACAGGCCTGACTGTAGTGCTTTGACCTCCAGCATGACAGGTTGCAAATCCACTCCAGTGGGAATGGATCTCGAACCAAGTGGTGTTGGCACTAATCTTATCCATGCCATCATCCAGTCAACTTGACTCATTGGCCTACAAGTGTTGCTGTGCCAGCATGCCCTTTGATATGCATATTCTGGCCTGAAACTATGGATAGTGATGGAGACTCCCAATTATTTCCAACACAAAACTGATCACAATTCTCTCCCTTTCTTAGTGCCTGCCTTTGGTGTATGTTGGAAGAATTTGAGGTTGATAGTCAACCTTTGATGGCATTCGGAACACACACTCCCCTAACCATCACGTTACAGAATGGGACTTGAATCTAATATTTCTGGCTCAGAGGCAAGGACTCTACTCACTGCACCACAAGATTTATTTAGGTGTACCAAACAAATTGCTAACAAAACTATCTTTAGTTTTTGATGACAATTTAGTTGAAGCATTGTTTTGAATTTTCTTATGAAAATATATATTTCGAATAATTAATCCTCAATGTAAATTAAAACCAGCTCTCACTACATGGAAACGTCAAATTCATTCAGTTATTTCAAAGCACCACCAGCATGGTGTTCAATGACCAGGATCCCAACATTACCAAATGGCTAATAAACCCTTAGTGAATTTTATTTTCACTCTCCAATTGAAATTTGCACATTAGCACTTATGACTGGGAGGCAGTCACCTTTTAGGCAATAGCACAGTTGGAAGGAAATTTACAAAATGAACAGATTTTCTCAGCAGTTTATCTAACTGCACCTTTTTAGTAATAGTTATCACCATGGTAAAAATATAGGCCAATGTCACAATTATATGATGAATTATACAGTGGCACAGTAACATAATCCCACTATTACATAATCAATCAGTCTCACAGTTGCTCAGTCATCCACCTTAATAATCATGCATTCAGAAATTCTATAGTCACATGGTCATACAATAATACATTTTGCAGCCAGTTATGCAAATACATGGTGATACAGTTAACCAGTCTCACAATGTGGTATACAATCTTAATGTTTTCCATGCAGCCAAAATATCTGAGCACAGAATGAGTAAATAAGACTTGGAAACTTTGAATACGCCAGTTAATACTTCAATGAGAAAGAAATCCATGACCAGCTTTTTAAAGGACCATGTGAAAAATATCGTTGAGAATTAATTCCATACTGATTTTTAGTAGAAATGGAGTTAAAAGAATCACAATTTTTAAAAATGTGCATTATATATATTAGACAACGATTTTTTGTGAGCTAAAAAACTTATTTAATGAGCCAGTGCAGGTATAATGGACCAAATGGCCTCCTTCAACACTGTAACATTTCTGTCATTTTATATTTTTATTAATAGTTGATAATAATAGACTTCATGCACATTGTGAACATCTGTAAAAGCCACGATATACAAGAACATATCAATAATGATAGAAATGATGGAAATATATATTATCCTCTGTTTATAGAGCCTAATGCATCCTTAGATATTTCATTTCATTTGTAGATTTTAGCTCTGGATAGTAAAGGCTCTGAAAAGCAATCATGCACATGATATAATTCAGCTATTTCAAAGCTCTTGGCTAGATCTCCCTTGAAATGCTGTCCTTAAGTATTCTGCTCAGGGCTACGGGGTTTAACTGCACAACAGCTGCAATAATATGTATTTATTACACCATATGGGTTCAGCAATATTTTTCAGATGATTCCTCTTGATTTTATGTTTTTGACAATAATAATATCTCATAATTTAAGATCAACATGTGAAAAGGCTAATAATCCATGGGTGACCCTATTTGTTAATAAGAGCTTAAGCAGTGGCTTTAACATGGGATCATTCATTTGATATATGACATTGCAGAGAAACAGCAATATTTTACAGGTCTAAGTGATGACAGATTATAAAAAGCCATCTATAACTGACAGTAGTTGTTCATGCTGCAAAAAGATTGAGAGAGGCAGTTAAGATAAAAGAAACTGGTTTTCTGCAGCCATTAAGTGCTACAAAATCACATTAGATATATCTTATTTTGCAAATGGTGTTTCCTGAACCTCATCTGAATATTTGTCTTTTGAAATCATGACAAAATATTGCAGAGCTTACAGTCTCATTGTATCTTCCGACAGAGCAAATGAAAAGCAAACTTGTCTTGCAGCAGTCAGTAGTGAGGCCTATCAGTGCAGATTCTATTGGTGTGCTCCTTCTTTCTGTCTGAAATGACAAAACAAAATTATTTAATGTAAAGACAAACTCATCTCTCTCTCTCTCTCTCTCCCTCTCCCTCTCTTTCTCTCTCTCTCCTCCCTGTCTATTTGGTCTCTCCCATTCCTACATTTGTCTTTTTTAACATTCTCTCTTTCTTGTTTAGCTGCCTGACTGTTCCTTTTTTTACTGGATGATTACAGCCTTTCATATCTCTCAGTTACGAAATATTATTAATTGTCTTGCTCATTCTGATTTTTCATTATCTTGTCATTTTTTTCTTATTTTTGTTTTTATCTTTATTTTGATTCATTTCTTCCTCTTCTTTCTGAATTGGTCCTTTTCTGTATCTCAGTTCTGTTCCATAGCTATCAAGAATATCATTAGTCAGGCACATGATTGATTCTGCATGTTTGCATTTCCACATATCAAGATTGGATCTTGGCAAACTGCAAGGCTTGCCAAAATAGCTACAATTCTTAGTTAGTGAGGAGCTGATTTTAATTCTACCTGCCCAGGATAGGGTAGTTTAAGTTATCTGAGCACCATGGCCATTGATCTGTGTTCAAATAAGCTGTAATCTTAACTTGGTTTTCCGAGTAGATGAGTGAGAACCTCGGAAATTTTCTCTCAAATCTTATGTTCTCCTAACGCAGAAGCCCACTTGAATATCTTTCTGCCCAGCTTTATGAGTGTAGAGATCATTCTTTCAGGTCTCTAATGGTTTCCATCCATTGCCCAACATCTTACTTGCAACCACTTAACATTAGAATTAATTAGAAAATTGAGTTTGAATCTCCTGGATCCCATGCTGCTGAACTACAGAGTATTTCCTTTCTGCCTGGGTCCTTGGCTCAATTTGAAATTGACTTTTGAAAATCAGCAGGCTATTCAATTCTGGGGCAGAGTGGGAGAAAAGGGTTCATTGTAATTGAACACACAAATGATAGCTTGGATTTTGTAGCCAATAGCAAAATGATGGTGTTGTTTGCTGAGCTCAAGTAGGTTGCCCACAAAGATCAAACAGTTTCTGAGGCATGAAGTCCACCTTTCCTGACATTAATTTCACTGTGGTGTAGCTTTTAGGGATCACATCAACAGTAGGCTATACAACCAATCACACTAAAGTATTCTCACCAACAGCAAACGAGGAAGCCGAAAGCAGTGATTTTACTTCACTTTTTAATTATTGTACAGGCAGCAAAATAATGAATCGGTCATTGGCAATAGATTGAGGACAAAGTTGAAATATGACAAAATTTTTTGAAAATAATTTTAATCCAGGAATGCAGAAATTTTGGAGATATTCCACAGACATAGAAGTGTCTTTCAGTGCCATAAAGCTGTGTAGCAAACTTTAAGATTCAGTACATTGTTTAAAACCCAGTTTCACCCTATTCAACAAAGTGTACATTTGCAAAGATGTGAACCAGGAAATATAACAGTATAAAATGTGGAACTTCACATGATGCCTAAAATTTCCATTTGTGAGAACTTGTACATCCTGTGGATAAGCAGAGAATCACAATCAGGAACTTCCCGAATTCGACATTTCCTCTGGATGCAAGAGTTTGGTTTTAAATCAGTTTCACAGTGCTGTAATGGCAAATGCTGACAGTTTCACCATTGTATTAACTTCAAAACTAACACCAACACAATTCCAGTAGAAAAACAAGTGGGATTTGGCTAAGTTTCCCCTGACTAATTTGTATCATTCCCAGTGCAAGCAATTAATTTGACACAGACTTTGTATCAGAGCTGATATAATTGTTCTACTTACTGACCGCTGCATCGGGAAACCCTTGACCAGCTCCACTTAAACACAGCAAGAAAACTGCAGGAGTTTCAGGAAACTTAAAATAAAAGTAGACAGCTTTGGAACACTGCTGAAAATGTGTTGCTGGAAAAGTGCAGCAGGTCAGGCAGCATCCAAGAAGCAGGAGAATCGACGGTTCGGGCATGAGCCCTTCTTCAGGAAGAACAAAACGTCGATTCTCCTGCTTCTTGGATGCTGCCTGACCTGCTGCGCTTTCCCAGCAACACATTTTCAGCTCTGATCTTCAGCATCTGCAGTCCTCACTTTCACCTAGAAGCTTTGGAACACTAACCACTTCAAGTGGCATTTGCTGAGGGGAGGAAAACTGGTTTACGACCTTGTGTCAGAAGTGGGGCAAGAAGCACAGGCTCTGATGAAGGACTACCTTGAAATATTAATCCTATCTCTATAGCTGCTGCCTGAACTACTAGGTATTTCCAATTAGAGTCATAGAGCTGTACAGCATGGAAATAGACCCTTTGTTCCATGCCGACCTGATGTCCTAAATTAATATAGTCCCATTTGCTAGCACTTGGCCCATATCCCTCTACTGCCTTCTTAATCATGCACCTATCCAGATGCCTTTTAAATGCTGTAATTGTGCCAGCCTCCACTACTCCCCCTGGCAGCTCATTCCATACACATTCCACCCTCTGCATGAAAAGGTTGCCCCTTAGGTTCCTTTTAAATTTTTCCCCTCTCACCTTAAACCTATGCCGTCTAGTTTTGGACTCTGCTACTCTGAGGAAAAGACATTGGTTATTCACCTTATCCAGGCCCTTCATGATTTTATAAACTTCTATAAGGTCACCCCTCAGCCTCCGATGCTTCAGGGAAAACAGCCCCAGCCTATTCAGCCTCTCCCTATCACTCAAATCCTCCAACCCTGGTAACATCCTTGTAAATCTTTTCTGAACCTTTTCAAGTTTCACAACATCTTCCCTACAGCATTGTTTCATTGTTATTCTATTACACAAAAAAAACTACTTTAAATACATTAATATGTGATTGACTGAAAATGTAAACTGTAAAGGAGTTCTAGTGCATGGTATCAAAGATTTGTAATCATCCGTGGAATATTATTCATTCTGAGTTCATTGAATCCAACCTTCTCCCCAACAGGAGGTTATGTCTCTAGTCACTGTATTTAACCTGAATGCACATAATTAAACAAAACATATTTTTCCCATAACTTGAGAGATTTCTGTGCAAACCTGTCTCTAGTAAGTTCGCTGATAGATCAGTGATTTCCTGATGGAGCAAATGAGAGCTGAGAGAAAGATAATCATCCAGTCACTGAAGGAGGTGGTAGGTGAGAATGTCAACAGAAGCAATATCGTCTACTGGATATTGGTATAGTTTCAACAAAAATTCAATTACTTCGCCAGGACATCAAAGGTGAGAATGATGTCATGCAGCCATTTTGTTTTCAGGGTGATACTGTGGTACAACACTTCCTTCAGCTCCACTGTATCATGAGCATTCTCACACTTTTCTCCCCCATTCCTTATGCTTCTCCTCCCATCACAATATGAGATGGCTCTAACCGTCCCTACTTTCCTCACATATTTATCTGCAAAACAACATAAACAGCAGTCTGCTTTTGCTTGGAAAACATTTAATTCTGCTAATTGCTTTCATTTTCACACTGCAGTGATTTCTGGTAGACCCTAGATCTTGCTCACAAGTTCCCACTCCTCTTTCTCAACATGCATACTGTATAAATCTGCATCACACTGCTGCACAACGTTGATAGAACCAACCCCTAACTTACTTCCCACTCTTTCTATGGAAAAGATGCCTTGCAACACCAAGAAGGCGGCCAGATTCTGGGGCAGGGACAATCTTCATACGATCCTTCACTCATGTGGAAGGAAAGCCATGGTGGTCACTGGGGAGAGTAACAAAGCAGTTTAGGAGATTTTAAGTTTGGAAAACAAGTACAGCTGGATGTCCCTTCCTATTTAAATTCATTTTCATTTTTGGCTCTGTGAGGGCATAGCCTCTATCACTGGTTCAGCAAACCTCAGTCATGGGATTGGCCTGCTAAAGGAGAAAGGGACAAAGGCCAATAAATAATTGGCAGGCTATATTACCTGGGCTAGCATCTACCTGCAGGACCCAGTTCTTGATTCTCCACATTGGGGAGACCAAACATAAACTTAGGGAATGGTATGCCGAGGATCTCAGCTGGGCCCGCAGGGGTCAACCTGATCTCCCAGCCACCGTCCATTTTAATTCCCCTTCCCATTTCCTTTCTGACATGACCATCCTTGGCCTCCTCCATTGCCACAATGAACCAAATCACAAATTGGAGGAACAACACCTCATCTTTTGCCTGGGCAGCCTACATTCTGGTGGACTCAACATTGAGTTCTCCAATTTCAAATAACCTCCCTTCCCATCCCCCAACTCCTTTCCCAGCCCCTCCCCCTCCCTTTCAATCCTCCCTGTCACCAACTGGATTCATTCCTCCCATTCATCAACCAGGTCATACCTGTTTTCACTTACCCCCACTTCACCACCTTGCCCCTGCCAGCCACTTTATCTGCCGCTTCCCCTACACCCAATCCCAGTCCTGAAAAAAGGGTGACACCTGAAACATCAACTTCTCCACCTCCTGATGCTGCCTGGCTTGTTGTGTTCTTCCAGCCTCCTGCCTGTCTCCTTTTCCTGAAGCCAATAAGGAGAGATCAATATCATAATAGTTTTACGCTGCAACTAGTGCCAAGACAATAATTGAAAAATAAAAACTGCAATAACAACCGATAAATTTCAACATGAAAGGATCTCTAGATGAATACCTATGAACGGACAGCCTACTTAACTAGTGCTGGAAATATCTATTTCTTATCTGAGCTATCAGTGGTACTAGAAGGGTACACTCTGTGCATATACCATAATATCACTGTGTACTTGGCAAACTCTTGGAGCTTGACACTCTTGGACCCTGTATATTTTGCTATTTGCTATTCCTGTCTATGTTTATCTCCCGATGGAAATGACATCAGGAAGATTGGGAATTAGAATGGGGCAGTCCATTCAGCACTTCAATGTTCAATGTATTGCTGGACTGTTCCTCCCCTCCCAAAAAACTTTTAAAAATACATCTGGTAGTTGCTTACTTGGTGAAACTTCAAAGATAAGCGATGTAGTAAAGCTTTTTAAGCCCAACTTTTATCTCCATAACTAAAGATCTGGTGTCAAGCACACTTTCGATATCGCACCTTTCAAAGGTGTCACACCTCAAAGCATGGTCTCAGTAACATCACACTTCAAAGGCTTAACACCTTAAAGTGTTACACCTCAGGACATCTCACCTCAAAGCACAACACAACTGTACAGTAAAAATTAGTGATGCACATTTTTTATTACCAACCAAATTTCTGTATAAAGATTATTTTCTAATATCCATTTCAACTTATTTTGTGCTTATTTTTATTTATTGCCTCTTTGTTACTGCCTCACCAACCTCTACATTCTATTGTTATTCACTCGATTGTATGTTTGCAACCTTAATCGGTCAATTTCACACTGAACTAAATTGGTTGTACTTCTGAAAAATATCTGAAAATACTTTTTCACATTGTAATCAATCGCCCCTGGCAAACTACAAATGCATTGAAGGGGCTGCATGTTGGTATAATCATACCTTCCTAGGACCTCAAATTAATGTTCTGAGGGCGTGGGCTCAATACCCATTATGGCAGGGGCGAAAGTTAACTTCAATAAAATCTGGAATTGAAATCTAGTCTAATGATGACTATGTAATCAGTGTTCATTCTCATCATAGTGCTGCAGAGAGAAATCTGTTATCTTTACCCTAAACGTGACCCAAAACAACACATTTGGCTCTTCCATAGCCTAGTGGGCACTCAACTGTACCAAAACTGCGACAAAGTCTAAAGTAAGGAATTAAATCAGACAGACCATCCAGCATCAAACTAACATGACATGACAATACAAAGCTCAGCCTCCTATTAAGATCCTGTAAAACCCTCCTTAGTTTGTGGAGGAGGGAAGGGTTTTGCAAAAAAAATTCTCACATTGTTATAATCATTGAATCATACTTCACAGATAATGTCTGAGACATCACCATTGATACAATGATATGCAGTTGCCCTGGGAGACCTGAACATTAACCCCATGAAGTCTTATGGTTAAACATGGGCAAGGAAATCTGCTGAGTAGCAGCACACCTCCTAACCCTCCTCCATTTCAGCCAATAAATCATTACCTGGAGGAGGAACTGAGCATAGCAAGGACTCAGAATGTAATCTGGGTAGGGACATTCAATGTCCATCACTGAGAGTGACTCTGGCGGTACTACTGACTGGGCTGCTTGTAGTCACAGCATCAGGGACCTGGGTTTGCTTCCTGCTTCGGGTGACTTTCTGTGTGGAGTTTGCACATTCTCCCTGTGTCTGCATAGGTTTCCTCCACACAATACAAAGTTGATGAACTGGCCATGCTAAATTGCCCATAGTGTTCAGGGATGTGTAGGTGATGTCCATAAGTCGGGGGTAAATGTAGAGTAGTAGGGGAATGGATTTGGGTGGGTTACTCTTTGGAGGGTTGGTGTGGACTTGTTGGGCTGAAGGGCCTGTTTCCACAGTGTAGGGATTCTATGGATTCCATGGAAGGTAAAAGAACACCACTGTTAGAATGGGGCTGCAATAGATAGTGAAGGAACCAACAAGAATTACAAAGCAATTTGATAACTTCTTCACAAATAAATCTGCCGTGGATGCACCTGTCCATGACAGTATTGGTAGGAGTGACTGCCACAGAATCCCTGGAGAGAAAAAGTCTTCCTTTATATTGAAGATACCCTCCATAGTGTTGTGTGGTACCACCTCTGTGCTAAATGAGACAAGAGTTCAAACAAGTCTTGCAACTCAAAATTGGGCATAAAATCATATTCAACCACAATCTGTAACCTCATGGAACACCATAAACATTCCCTCTCTACCATTACAATCAAGCGGGCAGAGTAACTGAGATTCACTGTAAAGTACAAGGGGGCAAGCTAGGAACAGCAGTTGCATACCTGAAAGAGAGGTGTCAAGCTGGTGGAGCTACAACAAAGTATTACCTGCATGCCAACCAGCATGAGAACAATTCAATAAACAGAGCTAAGCGATTGAACAACAAAAAAATCAGGTCTAAGCTCAGGAGCCCTATTACATCCAGCCATCAATGGGGTAGGCAAGCAAATACTGGATTAGTGGTGCTGGAAGAGCACAGCAGATCAGGCAGCATCCAAGGAGCTTCGAAATCGACGTTTCGGGCAAAAGCCCTTCATCAGGAATAAAGGCAGTGAGCCTGAAGTGTGGAGAAATAAGCGAGAGGAGGGTGGGGGTGGGGAGAAAGTAGCATAGAGTACAATGGGTGAGTGGGGAGGGCATGAAGGTGATAGGTCAGGGAGGAAAGGGTGGAGTGGATAGGTGGAAAAGGAGATAGGCAGGTAGGACAAGTCATGGGGACAGTGCTGAGCTGGAAGTTTGGAACTAGGGTGAGGTGGGGAAAGGGGAAATGAGGAAGCTGTTGAAGTCCACATTGATGCCCTGGGGTTGAAGTGTTCCGAGGCGGAAGATGAGGCGTTCTTCCTCCAGGCGTCTGGTGGTAAGGGAGTGGCGGTGAAGGAGGCCCAGGACCTCCATGTCCTTGGCAGAGTGGGAGGGGAAGTTGAAATGTTGGGCCACGGGGCAATGTGGTTGATTGGTGCGGGTGTCCCGGAGATGTTCCCTAAAGCGCTCTGCTAGGAGGCACCCAGTCTCCCCATTGTAGAGGAGACCTCATTGGGAGCAACGGATACAATAAATGATATTAGTGGATGTGCAAGTAAAACTTTGATGGATGTGGAAGGTTCCTTTAGGGCCTTGGATAGAGGTGAGGGAGGAGGTGTGGGTGCAGGTTTTACAGTTCCTGCGGTGGCAGGGGAAGGTGCCAGGATGGGAGAGTGGGTCGTAGGGGGGGGGGACCTGATCAGGTAGTCATGGAGGGAACGGTCTTTGCGGAAGGCGGAAAGGGGTGGGGAGGAAAATATATTCCTGGTGGTGGGGTCTTTTTAGAGGTGGCGGAAATGTTGGCTGATGATTTGGTTTATGCGAAGGTTGGTAGGGTGGAAGGTGAGGACCAGGGGCGTTCTGTCCTTGTTATGTTTGGAGGGGTGGGGTCTGAGGGCGGAGGTGCGGGATGTAGACGAGATGCGTTTGAGGGCATCTTTAACCACGTGGGAAGGGAAATTGCGGTCTCTAAAGAAGGAGGCCATCTGGTATGTTCTGTGGTGGAACTGGTCCTCCTGGGTGCAGATCCGGCGGAGGCGGAGGAATTGGGAATACGGGATGGCATTTTTGCAAGAGGTAGGGTGGGAAGAGGTGTAATCCAGGTAGCTGTGGGAGTCGGTGGGTTTGTAAAAAATGTCAGTGTCAAGTCGGTTGTCATTAATGGAGATGGAGAGGTCCAGGAAGGGGAGGGAGGTGTCAGAGATGGTCCAGGTAAATTTAAGGTCAGGGTGGAATGTGTTGGTGAACTGCTCAACCTCCTCATGGGAGCACGAGGTGGCGCCAATGCAGTCATCAATGTAGCGGAGGAAGAGGTGGGGAGTGGTGCCGGTGTAATTACGGAAGATCAACTGCTCTGCGTAGCCGACAAAGAGACAAGCATAGTTGGGGCCCATACGTGTGCCCATGGCTACCCATTTGGTCTGGAGGAAGTGGGAGGATTCAAAGGAGAAATTGTTAAGGGTGAGGACCAGTTCGGCCAAATGAATGAGAGTGTCGGTGGAAGGGTACTGTTGGGGATGTCTGGAGAGGAAAAAACAGAGGGCTTGGAGGCCTCCTAGCAGAGCGCTTTAGGGAATATCTCTGGGACACCTGCACCAATCAACCAAACCGCCCTGTGGCCCAACATTTCAACTCCCCCTCCCACTCTGCCGAGGACATGGAGGTCCCGGGCCTCCTTCACCGCCGCTCCCTCACCACCAGACGCCTGGAGGAAGAATGCCTCATCTTCCACCTCGGAACACTTCAACCCCAGGGCATCAATGTAGACTTCAACAGTTTCCTCACTTCCCCTTCCCCCACCTCACCCTAGTTCCAAACTTCCAGCTCAGCACTGTCCCTATGACTTGTTTGGACTTGTCCTACCTGCCTATCTCCTTTTCCACCTATCCACTCCACCCTCTCCTCCCTGACCTATCACCTTCATCCCCTCCCCCACTCACCCATTGTACTCTATGCTACTTTCTCCCCACCCCCACCCTCCTCTAGCTTATCTCTCCACACTTCAGGCTCACTGCCTTTATTCCTGATGAAGGGCTTTCCCCCGAAACATTGATTTCGAAGCTCCTTGGATGCTGCCTGAACTGCTGTGCTCTTCCAGCATCACTAATCCAGAATCTGGTTTCCAGCATCTGCAGTTATTGTTTTTACCTAGGCAAGCAAATAGCCAACAGGAGGAGGAGGCTCCACAAATATCCCCAAACTCAATGCCGGGGGAGGCCAACACGTCAGTTTTAAGGAACTGTTACATCCTTCTTAAGTCAGAAGTGCTTGGTGGATGATCCATCTTGGCCTCTTCCTGAGCTCCCATGTATAACAGATATCACATATTCTACAATCAAATCAATTCACTCCCTGTGATATCAAGGAATGTTAGAAGGCCCCAAATACTGCAAAGGATATAGGCCTTGACAATATTCTGGTAACAGTTCTGAAGAGAAGCCCCGAGTCAAGTTGTTGCATTATAGCTACAATACTAGCATCTGCCAGACAATTTGGAAAATTAATTAGATATATCCTTTATGCAAAAAGCAGGTTAAAATCAAACCCACCAATTCCTGTGCTACCAGCCTATTCTCAACCATCAGCACTGGAAGGGGTGTTCAACAGCATTTGTAAAGGAATAACCTGCTCACTAAAGCACTGACAGCACTGCTTTTTCTCTGGGCAGTTCAGCTCCTGACCTCATTATAGCCTTATCTAAACATGGACAAAAGAAGTAAATTCCAGAGGCGACATGAGAGTGACTACCCTTGCCATCATGGCAACATTTAACCACTTGTAGCGCCAGGGAGCCCTAGCAAAACTGGAGTCAAGAGAATCAGGGGATATCTCTGTGCTGATTGGAATCATAGGTGGCACAAAGGAAGCTGGTTGATATCAGAAGATGTTGGAAGTCAGTCATCTCAGTCCAAGAACATCACTGCAGGTTTTCTCAGGGTAATGCGCTAGGCCCAACTGGCTTCAGTTCCTTCATAAATGATCTCTCCCTGGCTCTCCCACCTCATAAAGACTGAAGTGCGGATGCTTGCTGTTGATTGCACAATATTCAGCATCATTTATGATTTCTCAGAAACTGAAGCTGTATATGTCCAACAAGGCTTGGATAACCTCCAGGCTTGGGGTGATAATTGAAAAGTCACATTTGTGCCACACAGGTTCCAAGCAATGACCATTTCCAACAAAAGAGAATCTAACCATTACTTCCTTCTACATTCATGATATGGACATGCCGGTGTTGGACTGGGGTGGGCAACGACAGAAGTCTTATGACACCAGGTTATGGTCCAACAGGTTTATTTAAAATCAAAGAAATCACAAGCTTTTGTGGCACTGCTCCTTCATCATTCAATGGCATAACCAGCATCTCTTGCTATCAACATTTTGGGGATTAGACCAGTCAGACCAGTAGGTAACAGTTCCAAGTTGCACTGGAGCAACTCATTAAAGCTCCATCAAAACCACCTTCCAAATCCACAACCTCTACTCACTAGAAGGACCTAGGCATTAGAACATGGGAACACTGCTACCTGCAATTCCCCTCCAAATAACACGTCATTCTGACTTAGAACTATATTACTGTTCCTTCACTATTAATGTGTCAAAGACCTATTAATCCCATTTTAATAATTGCTGGGTGTCTGAAAACCCAAGGACCACACTGCCTCAAGAAGGCAGCTCACCACCATTTTCTCCCAGTCAATTAGGTATGGACAATAATGGTTGTCACAGCCAGCAATGCCCACACCCAATGATTGATTTATAAAAATACAGCTTTTTTATTTCATCAATTTTCTTCTGATATTGAAATCTCTCACTTTTGCATATTATTCTTCTCAAAACAAAGTTTGCCTTTTTAACAACTCCCTCTATTTGTGCAATTTCTTTTCTGTAACAAACACAATTGTCACACAAATAGCCCTCTAGTCTCCATCTCCATTTTCAATCTTACCATTAAATTGTATTTACTTTATTTAATCATGCTTCTAAAAAGTATTACCTTTACATTTTTCCATAGTGATCTGTTATCAAGTTACCCTCCATGGTCTTTCACATTCACACTATTAATTTACTATTACCCACAATTGAGTGTTATCTCCAAATTTAGATTTTTTTCCCAAGCCCAGGTCATGTGGTAAATTACAGCTGCTGAACAGAGAACCTGATGTTCTCCCTGCACTACAACTTTCTAACTGAACAAAGTTCATTTTCTCTGTGTTTATCTCTCTGACCACTTTTCTAATCATCTTTCCCTCTAACTCTACACTATCAGCTTCTTATGCTTTTGAAACTCTGAACAAACCATCTTGATTAGTTCTTCATAAAACGCTGTAAAGTTGGTCAAGCAAGACCTGCCCTTTAAGAAATTGTACCAAATTACCTTGATTAACATTTGCTTCTCCAAGTGCTTATCACATATCCTGAATGATACACTCTCAAATATGATCTCCTAAAGATTCATCAGCCTGCAATTTGAGGTCTATCTCCTTTTTTTTAAAGAGGATGGAACATTTATTATCCTCATGTGCTCTGATTAGTTAATCATTCATTCATTTGCTGGTTTTGTTCAAATTAGCTGCTGCATCTGTCCATTAAATGAAGACATAATGTCATCTGTGATTTCTATCTGTTAGTTCATAATACATCCTTTTATCAATATTCTTTCTCACACAGGGTGAGAGGAGCTCCTACTCTCAAAATTATCTTTCTTACAGCATTTGCGATAAATGGCAGGAATAGATTTCAAATTAAGTTGATGAGCATGGACCACAATAAGCAATGCCCGGATTGGGTTTTGCAAAGTTTCTGATATATTAGCAAAGTATTCTATCCCCATCAGAGACATCACTCTGTTGCCTATATTACAATGTTTGCCCTTCCCAGAAATCTATCCAATTGCCTTTTGAAGCTATTTATATTATCCACTCCAGATAATTTCCACAACTCTATTTTTGAGCAATAATAAAATGTTGTTTGTTCCAAACTTTCTTCCTCACTTCCCCTTTCCGATACTAAGCCCTTCAACATCCAAATCAAATTTGCAAATGTCCTGTTAAAAATCAGATTAGGAAAGCTTTGACAATAGTATCATTTGAAGTGTCTTGGATAACATTCAATGTTATTAGAGATGGATGAAAAAAGTGTAAAATGATTGCCTGCTGTGTTTGGCTGAATGATATGAAGTTTCAGTAAGATACTGGAAAGAGTCAACAGCTTAGGCAATATCTGTGGGTGGTGGTATGGAGTTTTGACTTGTAAATGTGAGTGGGATGGAGAGCAGTTGAGGCATTAAAAGTTCAGAAATCAAAACAATTTTTAAACCAGCTGCAACTCAGCATCTTGTGCATGTACCTGCAATGTGTTAAGCCAGATGCAACAGTTTCTTTTCCTGGGTTGTTAATCACTCGCTCTGATCAGTATTGACATGTATTTTGGAATTTGACTGTAGGTGCATGGGTTTACCCAGATACAAGGAAGCAAGGTAAGTGGCGGCAGGAGTTGATGTTGTGATGGGGAGGTATTCCAATGAATACTGAAATCTTAAAGCTGTTTCCTTGTCAGGGTGTGACATGGGCTTTATTCGCGGTGCTGATTGTGGAAAGCTCCTTTCAAAATATTAGTGGATTCCACCAAAAATGTTGAGGTTTGTATATATGATCTTCACTTTGGAACAATGACCTATGATATCGAGAAGAGTGCCACTTTACCATAAACAATGTCAGTCAATGTGGCCCCCCCAGATCACTCAGAAATATTTAAGACCTCTGCTCTATTAATGTACAATTGGCTGACACACACAAGAAGATGCTATTCAGCGCACGTAACAATATCAACCATCTGTCTTGATAGTTTATCCTATGAAAGTCTATTTCCTTATATCTTTACAGCCTGAGGAAAGCTGACAGGCCAGTTGCTTGGATACAATGGGTACCCACCTAAAGAGTCATCGGATGTGAGACAATACAAGTAACACTGAATAAGTCCTCAGCTGAAAATGCTGAACAGATCTGGAGGCACACTGAAAGATACACCAGTCATGGTGTCCAAGTTATTCATGAGGTACTGCACGCTACACAACATCATATGGCAACAATAAAATATACCCCCATGGTTCACATCCTTCGTGGACAATTCTGAGGAAGAGGAGAAGATGAGGAGATTATTTTCATTAGAAAGACGAAGGCTGAGGGGGGACCTGATTGAGGTCTACAAAGCTATGAGAGGGATAGACAGGGTAGATGGCAAGAAGCTTTTTCCCAGAGTGCAGAACTCAATTACGAGAGCTTACGAGTTCAAAGTGAGAGGGGAAAGGTTTAGGAGAGATATGTATGGAAAGTTCTTTATGAAGAGGGTGCTGGGGCCTGGAATGCATTGCCAGCAGAGGTGGTAGGGGTGGGAACGATAAGATGTATCTAGACAGATACATGAATGGGCAGGGAGCAAAGGGATACAGATCCTTAGAAAATGGGTGGCAGGTTTAGATAGAAGATCTGAATTGGTGCAGGCTTGGAGGGCTGAAGGGCCTGTCATGTGCTGTAATTTTCTTTGTTCTTTGTTGTACCAGCCGAGTATGAGTGGTGGATGAGGCGGCTTGACAGATGAGACCATCTGTTAGGACCCTCCCACCAAAGCTGCAGCCATCATTTGGGCATGGCTGTTGCCACAAACCATTCTGTGGAATAGCCACCATTCATTTAGTTGAAACCAAATTTTTTCAGAGGGTATCTTAGGGTGAAGGCACCTTCTCACTCCCCTACTCTTCAACAGTGGGGACAATGGGATTACTATCTTTCAAAGATTGCAGGCCCTCTCAATGGAACCTGCTCATTGTCCTTAATTGTATGTCAGCCCCAGAAGAGGTCACTTGATTGCCAGATGGGTGACATGTCAGAGTTAGAATTGAGACCCAGAAATGGTTTTGGCACATGCTCGTAATAAGACCATAAGACCATAAGACATAGGAGTGGAAGTAAGGCCATTCGGCCCATCGAGTCCACTCCGCCATTCAATCATGGCTGATGCGCATTTCAGCTCCACTTGCCAGCGTTCTCCCCGTAGCCCTTAATTCCTCTAGACAACAAGAACCTATCAATCTCGGCCTTGAAGACATTTAGCGTCCCGGCTTCCACTGCACTCCGTGGCAATGAATTCCACAGGCCCACCACTCTCTGGCTGAAGAAATGTCTCCGCATTTCCGTTCTGAAATGACCCCCTCTAATTCTAAGGCTGTGTCCACGGGTCCTAGTCTCCTCGCCTAACAGAAACAATTTTCTAGCATCCACCTTTTCAAAGCCATGTATTATTTTGTACGTCTCTATTAGATCTCCCCTTAATCTTCTAAACTCCAACGAATACAATCCCAGTATCCTCAGCCGTTCCTCATATGCTAGACCTGTCATTCCAGGGATCATCCGTGTGAATCTCCGCTGGACACGTTCCAGTGCCAGTATGTCCTTCCTGAGGTGTGGGGACCAAAACTGGACACAGTACTCCAAATGGGGCCTAACCAGAGCTTTATAAAGTCTTAGTAGTACATCTCTGCTTTTATATTCCAACCCTCTTGAGATAAGAGACAACATTGCATTCGCTTTCTTAATCACAGACTCAACCTGCATGTTTACCTTTAGAGAATCCTCGACTAGCACTCCCAGATCCCTTTGTGCTTTGGCTTTATTAAGTTTCTCACCATTTAGAAAGTAGTCCATTCCTATATTCTTTTTGCCAAAGTGCAAGACCTCGCACTTGCTCACGTTAAATTCCATCAGCCATTTCCTGGACCACTCTCCCAACCTGTCTAGATCCTTCTGTAGCCTCCCCACTTCCTCAGTACTACCTGCCTGTCTACCTAACTTTGTATCATCGGCAAACTTCGCTAGAATGCCCCCGGTTCCCTCATCCAAATCATTAATATATAATGCGAACAGCTGTGGCCCCAGCACCGAACCCTGCGGGACACCGCTCGTCACCGGCTGCCATTCTGAAAAAGAACCTTTTATCCCAACTCTCTGCCTTCTGTTAGATAGCCAATCCTCAATCCATCCCAGCAGCTCACCTCGAACACCATGGGCCCTCACCTTGCTCAGCAGTCTCCCGTGTGGCACCTTATCAAAGGCCTTTTGAAAGTCCAGATAGACCACATCCACTGGGTTCCCCTGGTCTAACCTACTTGTTACCTCTTCAAAAAATTCCAACAGGTTTGTCAGGCATGACCTCACTTTACTAAATCCATGTTGACTTGTTCTAATCAGACTCTACTCTTCCAAGAATTTAGAAACCTCATCCTTAATGATGGATTCTAGAATTTTACCAACAACCGAGGTTAAGCTGATTGGCCTATAATTTTCCATCTTTTGCCTTGATCCTTTCTTGAACAAGGGGGTTACTACAGCCATCTTCCAATCGTCCGGGACCTTTCCTGACTCCAGTGACTCTTGAAAGATCTCAACCAATGCCTCTGCTATTTCCTCAGCAACCTCTCTCAGAACTCTAGGGTGTATCCCATCGGGGCCAGGAGATTTATCAATTTTAAGACTTTTTAACTTTTCTAGCACTATCTCTTTCGTAATGGCAACCATACTCAACTCAGCCCCGTGACACCCTTTAATTTTTGGGATATTACTCCTGTCTTCCACTGTGAAAACTGACGCAAAGTACTTGTTAAGTTCTCCTGCTATTTCCTTATCTCCCATCACTAGGCTCCCTGCATCAGTTTGAAGTGGCCCAATGTCTACTTTTGCCTGTCGTTTGTTTCTTATGTACTG
Organism: Chiloscyllium punctatum; assembly: GCF_047496795.1. Taxonomy (NCBI): domain Eukaryota; kingdom Metazoa; phylum Chordata; class Chondrichthyes; order Orectolobiformes; family Hemiscylliidae; genus Chiloscyllium; species Chiloscyllium punctatum. The sequence goes on from NC_092782.1 coordinate 29,156,922, forward strand.
AAAGAAACTTTTACTATTATTTCTAATATTACTGGCTAGCCTACCTTCATATTTGATCCTCTCATTTCTTATTACACTCTTTGTTATCCTCTGTTTGCTTTTGTATCCTTCCCAATCTTCTGATTTCCCACTGTTCTTAGCCACTTTATAGGATCTCTCTTTTTCTTTAATACATTTCCTGACTTCCTTTGTCAGCCAAGGTTGTCTAATCCCTCCCCGGTTAATCTTTCTTTTCTTGGGAATGAACCTCTGTACAGTGTCCTCAATTATACCTACAAACTCCTGCCATTTTTGCTCTAGTGTCTTCCCGGTTAGCCTCTGCTTCCAGTCTATTTTAGTCAGTTCCTCTCTCATGCCCTCATAATTACCTTTATTCAACTGTAACACCATTACATCAGATTTCGCCTTCTCCCTTTCAAACTCCAGTCTGAACTCTACCATATTATGGTCGCTACTTCCTAAGGGTTTCCTTACTTTAAGATCTTTTATAGAGTCTGGTTCATTGCAAAGCACTAGGTCCAGAATAGCCTGCTCTCTTGTGGGCTCCATGACTAGCTGTTCCAAAAAGCCATCCTGTAAGCATTCCATGAATTCCCTTTCTTTAGATCCACTAGCAACATTATTTACCCAGTCCACCTGCATATTGAAGTCACCCATGATCAATGTAACCTTGCCTTTCTGACATGCCTTCTCTATTTCCTGGTACATGTTGCGTCCCTGGTCCTGACCACTGTTAGGAGGTCTGTACACAACTCCAATTATGGTTTTTTTGCCTTTGTGGTTCCTCAATTCCACCCACACAGACTCCACATCATCCGACGCTATGTCATTCAATACCATAGATTTAATTTTGTTCTTAACTAACAAGGCAACCCCACCCCCTCTGCCCACCTCTCTGTCTTTTCGATAAGTCAAAAAACCATGGAGGTTTAACTGCCAGTCCTGACCCCCCTGTAACCAAGTCTCTGTGATGCCTACTACATCATAATCATTCACTATTATCTGTGCCACTAATTCATCGGCTTTGTTATGAATGCTACGAGCATTCAGGTAAAGTGCCTTAATGCTAACTTCCTTATTAGAGATGTTGTAAGTCATATGTCCTAAGTTATCCTTGCTTTTTTCTGCATTCTCAGTCTGCCTCAATTTTAAATCCGCCTGGAAACATGCTATCCTGCTGCTTATCTTTCCATTTACCTCCATACTCCCTGTCGCTTTCACTTTCCCTTCCCCCCAACTCAGAAGTTTAAAGTCCTACTGACCACCCTATTTATCCTCTTCGCCAGAACATTGGTACCTGATCGGTTCAGGTGGAGACCGTCCCAACGGTACAGATCCCCCCTGTTCCAAAACTGATGCCAATGCCCCATGAAGTGGAATCCCTCTTTCCCACACCAATCCCTTAGCCACGTGTTTACTTGCCTAATTTTCTTGTCCCTATGCCAATTGGCACGTGGCTCGGGCAGTAATCCGGAGATTATGACCCTTGAGGACCTGTGCTTCAATTTCCTGCCTAGTGCTTCGTAATGCCCAAACAGGTCCTCCACCCTAGTCTTGCCTATGTTGTTGGTACCAACGTGGACCACAACAACTGGATCCTCCCCCTCCCGCTCCAATATCCTTTCAAGCCGGTCAGAGATGTCTCGCACCCTGGCACCGGGCAGGCAACACACCATGCGAGACTCCCGATCCGGTTTGCAAAGGATACTATCTGTCCCCCTAATTATAGAATCCCCTATAACCACTACCTGTCTATTAGCTCCCCCCTCTTGAATGGCCTTCTGCACCATGGTGCCTTGGTCAGTTGGCTCATCCTGTCCAGAGCCCTTTTCCTCATCCGAACAGGGAGCAAGAATCTCGTACCTGTTGGACAAGGTCAAGGGCTGAGGCTCCTCCACTCCTGAACTCTGGGTCCCCCTACCTGCCTCACTTAAGATTCTAAGATTCTGTTCTATACAAGCATAATGGAAAGCAGTCACTCTGCTCTCAATTGCTTCATTAAAATTTGCAGGATGATGGGTCATTAATTCATTATGTACTAAAACAGGAAAATATAGTTTCAAGTGATTTAATAAAATTATGTTTTGGTGATAAATTCACAATTCTGTATTATATTTGGAAGATTAGCTGGAGCCCTGAAGTACTTAACAGTAAACTTAACAACGCAAATTTGAAATCAGTCTTGATTGTTAGGCATCCCTGAGGTTAGATTACTGCTACAGCTGGATTGACAGAAGAAGGACATCTCATCTCCTACTAACTCACCCTGGGTTGATCAGGGAGTGGGCATAAAAGAATCAGTAAATGTATTTGTCAGCTTTACAATTTTTGCCCTTCTGACAGAGGAGGAGACAAACTGGGTGGAGAGGGAGAGGTAGTATAAAATAAAAATGATTTTACCGAGCCATCTGTTGGGAGGTCTGTTGTATAGGCAGAATGAAACAAATGATGGGAGGCTCGAAATTGGGTGGTTATATATTATTGTGGACATGTCATCATCTAACCAGTGGTCTGAGGAGATTTCAGCCAAAACAGGTGGAAGTCTCTGTTTAATATGAAATGAAATGGAAATTAGTTAGGCATAATTTCCCAATTTCATCACAGGGAATACATGCTGCATTCACATTGCCACAGTTAGAGATTATTGCAGTCAGTTTTTATTGCTTATTTTCAAACCTATATATTTTCAGAGTGCATTTCCATTTTAACATTTAGCACCCAAAGAAGCAGTAGAAAATAAATGGGGGATGAAATTGAAGCTTAAATTCAGAGAAAATGAGTTAAAAAAAACAGTTTCCCTTTGAACATCACTAAAACAAGTAAGGAACCAAAAAAAGACACTGTTACATTAAATGACAACCTATAATTAATTCCATAGCTCACGAACATCACTTTTTTGCCTTGCTGACAGTTCTAAAGGTTGAGGCAGCTGTAAGCTTGCAGTAGTTATGTTAAAAAAATGTTTGCTGGGATTTTTTCTCCTAAATTTGTTTTGGTGTTCACTTTCAGGATTCAGGACTTAGGTGGGACATTGAATGATATTGTGGAGACCACAGCAATTGACCACCTCTATGCGATTCACATCATAAGCATAATAAGGCATGCTTGTCACTTTGTTTCCCCATAAACAAAACCATTAGTAATAATAGATTGCCTGATTGTAGCTATTATACAACAAGTCACATGCTATTCTGACTTGGAATATAATGCTGTTATTTCATTGTCATTTATTCAAAATCCTGGAACTCCTTCCCCAGCAGCACTGTGGGTGTATGTCAGGAGTATTCTAGATGTGTCACAGAGTGGTCCATGAACTGTGAATTTATATAGTTCATTTTTATCCCTTTTAGTTTTCCAAAAGAACTCCAATTTTAAAATAATCAGCAGCAAAGCTTCAACCTTAGACAAGACCAGAGCTTAATTTATTGCATAAGTATTACCTTTTTATTTTTCATTCCTACGTGTGCTGTGGGCATCTCTGGCTTTTATTTATCGGCCGTCCTTAGGTGTCCTTGAGAAAGTGGCAGTGAACTGCTGAATGCCACTAGAAAGGAAATTCCAGGATTTTGACTGAGCAACACAGAAGGAACAGTAATATGGTCAGATGGTGAGTCATTCGGCGGGGACGTTGCAGATGGTGGTGCTCCTATGTATCTGCTGCTCTTGTCCTTTAAGATTGAAGTAGTCACGGATTTGGAAGGTGCTGTCTAAGGTGCTGTAATGAATTGTTTGCAGTGCATTGTGTAGATGGTACACACTGCTGTTACTGAACACCAGTGGTGGAGGGAGTGGATGCTTGTGGATGTAGTGCCAATCAAGTGAGCTGCTTTCTGTTGGATGGTGTCAAGCTACTTGAATGTTGTTGAAGTTGCACTTGTCCAAAGAATTGAGGAGTATTGCGTCACACTCGTGACTTGTGCCTTGTAAATGGTAAAAGGTTTTTTGAGTAAGATGATGAATTACTCACTTCAGAATTTCCAGGCTCTGGATTTCTAAAAATTACTCAGTCGAAAGATGTTGCAGATATTAGATAAATTAGAGATTCAAAGATTAAAGGCAAATACTGATGAACAGATTTGTAATGCTGATAATAAGGTTGGTCTGTTTTTGTTGCAAATCAATTATTACTTGAAGATCCTTTTTCCGAAGTGGAGTTGGTAACGTGAAGTCTGAATCCAGTGGTTGTGATGGTTTCCATAGATGAGTAATTGAAGGTGGATTCAATAGGTTGAACAGGCTTTGAGAGGGAAAGTTTCTTGGTCTTTGCTAATTCTGAGGTTCTAGCACTTGCAGATTGCTTAAACCTTTTCAGCAAAACAGGTTTCTGAAAGCCTCTTCTCCTTGAGCTCTCTCTGGCTAAGAACCCCTCTCTCAAAGACATTCCTCTGGATTTCTATTATAAATGGTGCCTCATAGCCTTTCTAACTTCAATCAATATTTAAAATGGTTGCTATCCCAAAACTGCCACATCATGTTTCATATTTTGTGAGGTAATAAACAGCTATTTGCAACTCTAGAAAGCCATCATCAATGAGTTTCTGTTGACCTGCCATGGACACATACCTTGAAATTCAAAAGTTTTCACATACCTGGATATGTCTGACTGTAGGTCACTTTGAGCTTTCTTAGTAGTTGCAAAAAGCCAGGTAACTTCTGGTAGCTATTTGTTTCCTTTAAAGAGAGATTAGCATTTTTACAGAATCTATAATATCATAATTCACCCATTTGTGATAGTATACATACAAGACGTCCTTGGTCAAAAAGTTGCCTCACCATCACTTAAGGATTGGCAATACAGTCTGGCCTTTCTAACTGTGCTCACAATGCTCAGTGACAAGTTGGTCAAAGGTCCTTCCCCAGTTCATCTTATTGGCCTAAGTATTTTATTTGCATGAAGATTGACTCAAACTGTCCTACATCTCCTTGTATAATAGAATAATCCATGAACAACAGCATCTGCTCGTGATTTGGTCAGATTTTCATATATTTCGCACATATGCTCGTTAAGTCTCTCCAAAGGTGGACCACAGAAAAATGACCAAAGGTAAAATCCAGTACAAAATGTTAAGCTTCATTTCACTGCATTAAAATTTGTACCTTCCGTAATTAGGTTTACAACAAAACACATTTCATCCAAGGTATCATTGTGTAATGGTATAAAATAAATAAACACCATTCAGCCTCACTAATCATGATTGAATTAAACAAGTCTTCTAATTTGTTTCCTAACTGTCATTTGGTGTCTCTAACATGTTTACCTCAGCAAAAACTATAACTGTATTCTCTTTAATTGCTTTGCACTTTTGCTAGTTCAGTAAACCTCCCTAACAGTGCCTTTTTATTGTTTGGCACTCTTTGTTCAGTCACAAAGTGAAAGCTTTCCCAATCTCCTACTCTGAACTCAGTACCAGTTACTCTCTAACACAGTTGGCGTGGGTTCTTTATCATTAATTGAGGTAAGATAACAAAATTCTTTATTATTTATGGCCTACTAGTATCTATTATCTTAGAAACCTTTTTAAAGATTTGATGAATGCACCATGCTTTAACACAGAACGCGACAAAGATGAAGAACAGTGGTTTTCATGCTGATCATATTGGTACACCATTAGTGGTTAGTCCTAAGCAGGACCGCATTAATAATAACCTCTGTATTCTTCACTGCAGCCAAATTTCAACCCAAACTCAATTCCACAAGATGCAACTTTACTTGACAGCCTTCTACTTTACATTTTATCAAAGGCTTTTTGAATAATTAGATGCACAATAGCTTCCATCATTCAACAATTTTGTAATCACTGCAAAAACTCAATCAATTGTGTGAGATGGTGCTTCCTTTCATAATGCTTATTCTGTGATTCCCTGATAGCCTTGTCTGTTTCAAAATGATTAGACCATGACTTTCCAATAATCTCTATTAGCAACTTGTCTATGAATTGGGTTAAAGGAAAGTGCTTACAGATTTTTACTTCTGACTTTCCTGCCTGTTTTAAATAAATTGCAATAGGGGTCTCTTCACACATGTGAACAGTCTTGGATCTCAACGAGCTGCTCAATTGATAAAGTGAGTTGGTTGTTTAGGTAGGAATTTTAAATTCCACTGACAATGCAGTCATTTGTGTCTTAAAATGAGCTTCAATGTCAATTTTGAACAGCAATGATGACTCTGCATATGGATTGCTGCTTAATGTGCTTGTCTGCACCTTTTACCTATATTGCTATTCTGTTATTTCCAGCAGCAGTTGTGACTACTTTAGCAGGTGACTGCTTAGTCTAGCAACAAGCCTCATTTAATTACATTAGAAACCTGTTGGCTCAAAGGAGAAATTGCCTCCTTAAGGTTGGCGGCTGTTTTATCAACGTGACTTGAAAGTCAGTTTTCGTGGTGATATATATGTATAGCACCATAACTCATTTTAAATAGTGATATATTTATATCCTTTGATCACTTAAGTAACTATTTCTAAATCATCATTTTATGTGCAAATCTTTTGTTTTATTTTTGTTATTCAACAATCTTTTATTTGTGTAATTTATTTAGTTATGTGGACTGGGTCTAATTTAATACTCCACTAAGATGTCAGAACAGAGTGGGTACTCCGAAAATGATATATTTAACACATTGTTAGAGGCCTGACCTAATGGTTCATTGGCATTGTTGATATGAACAGTAGTTTGAGCAAGAATTATATTGGGGTATGTTTCTGTATTTAAAGCTGATGGTATTGTTTTATACCAATGCTGATAAAACAGACTTACTGTCTTCTTCCTACTTGGAGTGTTAAGTAGTCATGGAGATATTAATTCAAACTAGATCCGCAATGACTCATCAAAATAAAAGATTTTTGTAGCTGTTTCTCCTCAACAGTTTTAACTTTATTCTTACTAATGGAATTGATGTTTGTCAAAATTATATGGAGATGATCATTAAAGCATTGGCAACAGGTAAAATGCGATGCAACATAAAAATCAACCCTTTGTTACCTTATTCTATTCAATATTCATAGTATAATCAGAACACTCAACGCTAATATGGAAATTATTGCACTTGTGAAGAACCCTGCAAACGACTACATCAAAAGAAGTTAACCTTATAACGCCCTTCTATTTGTTATGTGAAGCTGCAAATTTGTAGTGTTCATATGCCAGAAAGTATTGTCATGGACAAGAGGGAGAGGTGAATTCAATTATTTTTACTGTTCTCTTCTTCTGTCTATAACAGAAGTGGTTTTAAATTGATTTTCTGATTTTTTAATTTTGTTTTAAACCAATTGGTGGCAGTGAGTTTCCCCAGATCCTGTTTGTGAAATTCCACTTCAAAGTGACCCACAGGAAATCCTATAGGGTTAAAACAAAATGGGGTTTACTTATGCATTCAAAACCCAGGGAATTAGTTCACAAAGCACATTAACACACAAGTGTACCCAAGGAAGTAATGAAAAGAGAAAAATTACAAAACATTTTAAGTCAAAGATATCGACATTGTTTCACATGGATTAGAGAATCCAGTAACTCAATGTCCACTGGAGGTCCTTTCAGTTGGCTGTGCATAGAAATCCCTTTTGCAGGAACTCAGATGCAGTCAAATTGCAGGTGAAGTTACAGCAGTAGTACATTGGGAAATGGGTCACTTCACAGATGGAATAAATGATATAAGACTTTTGAGCATTATCTCCACAAAGTGGATTTCAATTGTTTCTTTCATTCTGAACTCGCCAGTGTAGACATCTCGTCTGTGGTCCTTTGGTGCTGGCTTCACAGAAATGTCTGTCCAATGTAAAGAGTGTGACACTCCAGGAGGAATAATGGAAGCTTTTGTCTATTGGTTACTGCTGATCAGAACTTTCCAGAAACTGGCATCATGTCATCAACAGCAGTCATATGTCAGTCCAGTAAATTGCTTATTTTTGAAAAAAGAAGTAATCAAGATCTTATAAGATTTTTTTCCAGAAAAAAAGGATCGCTCTCTTTCTGCCCTCTGAATAATACAGTATTCACTTTTTATTAGCCTCACCTATACCTTTCAGAGAACAGCGGGAGATTTACCAAAGCTAGTTTTCCCATATGTTCATTAACTTACTGAAAATCACTTTCAAAATTTGATTAGTTTTAGGGCTTCTTTGTATCTGACAAAGCAGTGTAGCACATAATGCCAAAAACAGAAACTTTAGAGATCGATTTTCAATTGTAACTGCATTGTGGGGGATTGAATGTATTATTTATTGATGTGTGCTCTGTTCAAAGACAGGTCCTTGACTCATTGTTTTCTGATGTTTCACCTGAAGCATTTCCTGGATTTTTTTTTCAGTGCTTATTTGCCAGTGCCTTCCACTGTCAGGAGCAGGGAGGATGCAACCAATATCATTCAGAACAGGCACAGAAATGAACAGATACACAATCATGTTTGACTGAAATTGGTATTTGGAATGCTCCTAAACTGCATTTCCTGGGCTTGAAATATGAAATTAACTGCTCAAGAAAACAGTAGCTTCACACACTATTGAAAGTGAGATGCGTTGTAGGAGAACAAACATTAAATTTTAAAAAAGGTTATGGTGTGCCTAATTAAAATGTGTTAATTTTTTTAAAAAGTTCAGACATTTATTTTCTAATCATCAAGTTGCACATTGGACAGATTTTTAATCCAGCTATAAAATCATACTAAAACAATAGAGTCATTGTTAAATCTAAAATGTCCAAAATTCAGTGCAAACATTTAACATGAATTCAAAAGCAAAATACTGTGGATGCTGGAAATATGAAATAAAAACAGTAAGTGCTGAAGGTAGTCATCAGGTCTAGCAACATCTGTAAAGAGAGATCCTTAATCAGGACCTGATCATCTATGTTGATGAAAGGTTTTATTGAATATTGCTTATACTTTGTGATATGTTGTGCTTCTATCACACTTTGATCACATCTGATTAATATGTTTCTAAACACGACTGTGGCTGCTTCCTGCACTGCACTTTACCTCTCCTTTGGTGTGACATTAATGGATAAATCAGTGTAAATGAATAATGGCAAAGTCACCATAGTCCCAGAGGACTGCTCTCGTTAGAGCGAAATGACTGGAGGTGAGTTTAACCTGAGGGTCACCATGTCTCAGGAGAGGGGTGAGGTGGAGAAGGTAGGACCTTGAAGATGACCTCAAGCCAGTACGGGAAATGAACCTGCCCAATTTGTGTCACTCTACGTTGCAAACCAGCTTTCCAACCAACTGAGCTTTAAGAGGGGTGGAGGTGAGGTTGCTCAGCACCCCAGGAGAAAAGTTGTCAATGAGTGGACAGACCAACAACAAAACCTGTCCCACAGCCCTAACACACTCTGGTGGCAGTCCAGTAATGGATAATGGAACATTCCATCCTCAGTGGGAGGTAGTGCCCCTTCCAGCACCGCTAGCTGATCTGATTGGCTGACAGCTCCAGTGGACCACAGCCGCAGAAGCCCGTACTGCAGACAGGCCCATGAAGGAGGCACCATGGATTCTGGAGTCAGGTAAATTGGGGGCTTTGGCTAAGGGTTCTCTAGCATATTAAGGAGTAGGTGGAGGCAGCTTTAAATTTTAATTATAGGAGGAGAAGAGGGGTACTCCTTTCTCCAAGGAGGTATCCCCAATTGATAAAAGTGCAACACCCTCACCTCCACAGAGGGTTGTACTCCATTCTTTCCATCCATTTTAAATACTTTATTTGGGAAATAATCCCATTTCTTTGGTCAACCATTTTTTGATATGGGTAACATTGTGGCCAATTGTGCTTTAAACAATTTCAAATGATCTTTAATTATTAACACAAATGGTGACCAGACTGCCAGTTTAGGGCATGGGCCCTTTGTAATGTGGGGGTGAGATCTGTGGTGGGTGGGAATGTAGGGCGTCAGCTACCTGACTTGTATAATATGTCCTTCTTGCTAAATACACATTGAGTCCATCAAAGCTGGGAGGCAGCTCCCATTATTTACATTATAATTTACTTGACTGTGACTATTTGCCTCAACTGGTGTCATAGATGACACCAGTCTACCTACAGGGTGCACTGTAATAACTCACCAAGCCTCCTTCAATAGCATCTTCCAAACCTAGGGATCTCTGCCATCGTGAAGAACAAGAACAGGTGAGGCATAAGAACACTAATACAAGTTTTCATCAAGTCACGCATCACCCTTGTTATCTTTTTGATGGAAGTTTCTTTAATCTAGTTCACCCTGTCCCAGAACTGAACTAACCACCAATGACTTTCATGATATTCGATTTGTGGATGGCTAATGACTAATTTGTGGATGTCACTGTCCACTCTACACTGGAGATAAAACTCACTCTCAAACTCTCAAATCTGCATACACAACACTTGGCCTGTCCTTGAATGTTGCCAAAACAGAATTCATATATCAGCTCATATCTGGTGAGGCAAATGTTCCATGTTCCAGGCATTTTGAAGAAGGGCTCTGGAATATGATAACTTCCCACAGAAGCAGCAAGTTGTTGACAAGAACATTCATGTTAATAAGAAGATCCAAAACTGAATCAGTTGTGTCAGTTCAGCTTTCTACTAACTGAATAGGAAACATGGGGAACAGATAGCAACTTAAAATTGGGCATCCAAGAGTCACCAACGGCCGTCAGCAGCAGCAGAATTGTATTTGATCATAATCCATAACTTCCCCACAATATCATTACCAGCAGGCTAGAGTGGATCAAACTTGTTTCAATGGAAAGTACAGGAGGACATGCCTGGTGCAACACCAGGCATACCTAAAAATAAGGCATCAACCTGCTGAAGATACAACACAGAGCTATTTTGATAAACAGAACATCCTTTGATAAAAAAAAAGAGATAAACAGTTCCACAATCAAATGATTGGATTAACATTCCACAGTCTTGCCACATCCAGTTGTGAATGGTGGTGATTAACTAAATAACTTATAGGAGGAGGAATCTTTATGAATATCCCCATTTTCAATAACAAACACAAGTGATTTACATGTCAGTTAATAGGTTAAAAAACATTATTTAATGATGGAATTAGAAGTTGTTTGTAGGAGCACTTCCAAATATATAAAAAAGAAAAATGTAATAATAAGGAGGTTCAGGACAGCATTTCAAAAAGATAGTTGAAGCATTTACAACTCCCTTCTACTAGAAGTGGCATGTGGGTGATCCATCCAGCCTCTTCCTGAGCTACCCAGTGTCAGAAATGTTGGATTTCAACCAATGTGTTTGTTTTCTTGACAGACATCTATCACTTTCAAAGTTCACTCCGTCCACCACTGATCCCAGTGACAGACTGGTCATAGATGACACCAGTCTACCTACAGGGTGCACTGTAATAACTCACCAAGCCTCCTTCAATAGCATCTTCCAAACCTAGGGATCTCTGCCATCGTGAAGAACAAGAACAGGTGAGGCATAAGAACACTAATACAAGTTTTCATCAAGTCACGCATCATCCTGACTGGAAACTATATCCGCATTCCTTCAATGTCACTGTGTTAAAATCTTGAAACTCCCTTCTAATGGTGCTGTGGCTGTATTAAATGCAGATCGGGAAGGTGGCTACCACCTGCTCATGAGCAATTAGGGATGGTCAACAAATGATGGCTTGATCAGCAATGTTCACATCCTATAAATGAATAATTTTACATAAACCACAACAGTGAGCATTTCACAAAAAAGGTATATGTCAGTCCAGGAAAATCTTGGCATACAAAGCAGCTGTGGTCACCATGCCCCTGTGCTACATTAAGACTTGAACTGTGTATCAACAACTTTTAAGAGTACAAGAGAAATCTCATCAGCAATCCCTCTGCCTCATCCACAATGGCAGATCCATAAACACTCAGAAAAAAACTCTTGCAAATTAACATGAATGGACTGTCACTTTGGATGAGAGGACACAGTTTCCTTCATTAAGTCTCTCAACTCTCAAATGATCAACACTCCAGAGGAGGCAACGAAAATTCTTCAAAGAATGAAGCTCTCCTTCTAGTGTGGTATCATTGATATTAATAATTTGGTGTAACTTGCTACATTCAGAACAGTAGTAACTGATGGAGCATATTACATTATGTTTTGATTCCCAATGTTTTAATCATGAGGCAGAGCATTGGCAGACAATGGAAGCAAACCCTGAGCTCCAGATCCCACTACTTCATAGGATATCCTGCCTCAATTCAGGCACATTCAGTCATTTGAAGAGCCACAGCAGAGATGTCCAGTCCTAAGTGGTTGCCAATCTCAAATAGAAGGACAATTGACAAAAATTGTTATCACTGTTTCTGTCGATAATTTCATTTTTAGCAGATATCACAATTTTAGAAAAGCACTAAATCGAACAAAGAAGTTAACACAATGATAAGGACTTATATTTATACAGCACATTTAATGTAATGAAATATCCAGTGTCTTTCACATGACCATTTTAAAATAATGTATAACATTGAGCCTTATAAAGAGTTGTTAAGTTAAATGTTCAAATGCTTGGTTAAGGAGATACATTTTAATAAGTGAGTTAAAGTAGAAAAGCTAGACACATAGGTGGGAGATTTGGGAGGGAATTCAAGAGCTTGGGGTCTAGCCAGCTAAAGGCACATCCCTCAGTGGTGAAGTGCTTACCATTGGGAATACACGAGTGACCAGAGTTGGAAAATAAAATAAAAGTACGCATTGTCAGTTGAGAAATAATATACTTGATATTGACTCCAAAACAAAATGATGGTTGTTGGAGTTTAGTTCAACTGATGACCAATTGCTCAATTATCGCTTAAATTTTTTTCTACATTTATACTTTTCTTTTTGATTGTGGACTGAAATGTGAAAAAGAAGTGTTTGAAAAGTCAAGGATTTTTGAAAGTGTACCACACTTTTGAAAAGCAAGTAAACTCACACTCATTGTAAGTACTCATGATTCTATCATGAAACTATCACTGTATTCTAACAGATGAAAGGCTTAACAGACAATCAATTCTTCAATATATAATTTCAGTTACATCACACTGCAAATTTTTGCTATAAATTCTGTGTTACGATCGAGCCCTCCACAATCACCTGATGAAGGAGCATCGCTCCGAAAGCTAGTGTGCTTCCAATTAAACCTGTTGGACTATAACCTGGTGTTGTGTGATTTTTATCATTGTAAGTACTGTTTACACAGCTACTTGTTCATGCAGTAATGGAAATCTGGTTATAGTGGAGCTGGAGAAAGGCTGCTGTGTACAAATGGAGATCTGGTCAGCAGTAAGTAGCTGACGATCTGTACATTAGTGATGAATTATCAATGACCAAAGTGCTCTGCCTGCCTGATTGGCTCCCAGGTAGCTGAACAGCCTGGAGATGTTACTGTTTAAAGGAGAAGCTATCTGCTTGATGCCCAGACAGGGATTGTCTTTTCTCTTCTGTAAAAAAAAACTATGGTAAGCTTGAGCAAAGCAAGTTTTTTTTCCCTCAACAGTTTCTGTAAAATGTAGCTCTGAACTGGTGAGCCAGAGACTTTGTAAGTGTGAACTAACCAACCTGTACTTCCTGCAAGTAGTAGATCCTAATTCTAAGAATGTACTGGCTGAATTAATTGAAACCGAAAGGATAACATGAGCAATGTTGAAATAAATTTCAACATTTTTCAAATTGGAGCATCTGGTAGATCAAAGCACTTTTATTTTCTCCCAATGATGATTCTGTACCCTTCTGTTAAATCTTACACTTTCTTCAATTGCACTCTTAGCCTGAATAGGAGAACTTACAACCTCATATGACAATGAGCTGAGTGTCAAATCCATACCTTATTCAGTGGAAAGACTTACTTTTATTTCTGCATCAGCCTCCATTCTAAACACATCATCAGCATTTTGAAAACTCTGTTGTTACCTCTGGACTCCGTTCCTCTGCCTCATTGGGCTCTCAAATTTAACCTTACACAAACTTCATCACTTCCAAAACTCCTGCTGCCTGCATTATTTTTCTTGTAATAGCTTCTGTTCATTTTTAGTATTTCCTCAGTTTCCCAGTGCATTGAATTCAAAACTATTTATATAACAAATCCCACAATGGGCATTGCCTATTTCCCACCTCTGTGACCACCTTCAATTATGCATCTCACCTCAAAATCTTTGAATCATGGAAAACTGCATAGAGGACACCATTTGGTTCATTCACTCTGCATTGACTGAACGCAATGGAGTTTGTCACAATCCCTGACCTTTCTCCCATATTCCTACTTTTTCCTCCTTTTTTAAATTCCCTTTTGAAAGAAACTATTGGATGAACCTATTATTTCCTCAGCACACTGAACGGTTTCCTATTTGGTTTAGTGAAATTTCATGATCAGTTTTGCTGTCTTGCAGATGTCCTTTTTCACCTTAAAACCATGATGAGAATTTGATGTTGTTGGCAACATGTTTCGGTTATTCTGTTCAGTGGAATCTGAAGAGTGCCCTATATTTTCTCGCCGGGTATTTTCCCCAAACACAATTTGGAGCTCACCTGGTCCACTTAGGTCCCGTTTATTTCGCTTTACCGTGACAGGGAACTTTCTGGAACTGACTCAGTCTTTGATTTTTTTTTTCTCTCCTTGCTTAACTGAAAAGGCCTGGCCGCTGAACATTGGCTTTACCTCATCACCAATCCATCCAGTACTGCTGGAGAAATTAATATCCAGATGCGTGTCTGCCACATTACTGAATGCTTCCTTGATCGCTTTGTGTACTTAGGATCCACCGTCATCTGTGAAATATCGAATCTATCAATGCATTGTTTCTTCTCGAGTGGCTGACTTGAAATCAGAAACAGGTACACATCAGTATTCTATTCGAGCATCTTTAAATCAGTCTTGGAATATCCGTGTACTATTGCTGAACATTAGGCATTAATCCACATGTGCCAAACAGCAATCCTGTGGACTGTGAAATTACCCGTCACACTGATAAGATATATTCTAATCTATAACTAGCATTTCCAATGAAAGACATCTGACTAATTCACAACAATCAATATTTTTCAACGAGACACATCATCATTCCGTTGCTTCAAAGCAAAGCCACAGAGTGACTGCATTTCTGAACAGAATTTTAGATGTCTTACTTCAGGCAGCTGCACTCTTCTTGCTGATGGCATGTTTCCCTGGCAATATGCATAAACATTAGTGTATTAATGCTCCTCACCTTTTTGGTTTCAGTAGAGTAGCCAACCTAGTGATCGGTTAGTCAGTGACATGCCTGTAACCCAGGAACAAGGCTCAAGTCATGGTTACTGAATAATGCTTGCTCTGTTTTCAGTGACATGTAACTGCACATTGTGCTAATAGCATGAAGGCATCACATATATTAGCACGTTCAACGATATTTGAATTTTGTTCAGGGTTGCAGTGAACAGTAACTGGGTGATACCGATGGATGATACAGAATGAGATGACGTTTCAGTAGATCCATCTGCCTCAATACTGACAATATTTAAAAGCGTTGTTGGAACTTTTTTTTGTCTTGCAAGTTGGAAATTGGACCTCTTTAACGCCTGTTCTGTGATGACATCATTACTAGTACTCGACATGACTTGTTTCTGGATTAGTGGTGCTGGAAAAGCACAGCAGTTCGGGCAGGATCCGAGGAGCAGTAAAATCGACGTTTCGGGCAAAAGCCCTTCATCAGCCCTTCCTGATGAAACGTCGATTCTCCTGTTCCTTGGATGCTGCCTGACCTGCTGCGCTTTTCCAGCAACACATTTTCAGCTCTGATCTCCAGCATCTGCAGACCTCACTTTCTCTTCTTAGAAACTGTACCAAGTAAAAACTCCTTTTCCAAGAAACGAGCCTAATGTGAACTGAGTGACAAGAGATGACGAGTTTATAGCAGAGTAGACACTTCAAATCATCATCAGCCTGTCTGTGATGTGTGTTCTGTCAAGACTACCTTCAGAATGATAACCTCCCAGATATTGGCAGCAGCCCCAGCTTGTGATGGCACCACCTCACTCCAAACTCTGAATTTATCAAAAGCGGAATCCTATTCGGAATCGTTTGCTTTCAGCTTGATAATTTGAGTTTCCCTCTCGTACCTCGGGGTCTGTCCGGCTGTTAAAACAGTGAGGAAGAAAGCGGATCTATATCGAAAGTTCTTTATAATTATGCAGCGAGACCGTTTTAAGTGAGTTCTCAACCTTGTCCTCAACTGCACAGCGTGAAAAGACCCTTTACAAAGAATCTTTCCATAATACTCTTCAGGGTCTCTTACCTTCGTTTCCATTCTCTTGCGCTAGTCCCGTTTGTTGATCGCGAGCATTTGCAGCCTTACCCCCGGGTGGGTGGGCTCAGGTACCCCCGCTCCTGGCTTTAAGACTTGGCTGCGTCAGAGGAAGCTGCGAGAGGCTTGAATTCTCCGCTTCAAGCCGTGTTCCCGAACACAGCTGGAGAAACTTTCAATCCTCCCCGTCCCTTGGGGGCTACCCCTGACACAAACCAAGACGTTTCAGCGTTGGGCCGACGGGTCGAAGCAACTGGGGGGGTTGGGGGGTGGGAGGGGTGCACCTAGTGGGTGGGAAGGATCACCCACTGGACAGCTCTTCTGCTGGTTCCTGCAGACTCTCTCCTCCCCGTCTGTGCGTGTGTGTGTTAGAGAGAGAGAGGGAGAGAGGCGTCATCGTCAGGCATTAGGCAATCTCGTTTTCCTAGTCGGTCTTCTAACCTCTCTCTCTGGATTCCAACTGATCTCAGCTCTTTCTCTTTAAAAGGGGAGTTACAACTGTCATCAGCCAGCTCGGTTTTCAGCTCCCCCCTTCCCCATCCCCCTCCCCCTCCCCCCAAGCGTCTCAGGATGTTTTATAAGGTTTCCGTCTGAAGGAAAAAGTGTCACCCATCGAGAACACCTTGAGCTGCTCGTAGCTAACTCCTGAGGCGTCCTCTCTCTCTCTCTCCCGCTCTCTGGCCCATCCGGAGTCGCCAGTGAGGGATCCGAATCCCCGCCCAATGAAGTAGTCTCGGGGGGGAAAGTGTCGCCCGTCAGCGCTCTCTCTTCTAAAAGGACACCGTGCTCCCCACCGTCCGGAGCAAGGAACTCGAGCCGGGAAGTGGGGAATCTGTTCGTGGGAGTCGGCAGGGAAAATGGTCGGGATTATTACACGAGGAGAGAGGAGTTGGTTGGTGAATCCGAATTGAAAGGAACCCCCCCCCCAACCCCCCTTCCCCACTCCCTCTTCCAACACACCTCCCCCCCCCCCCCCACTCCCCTCCTCCTCTCCCCACTCCCCACCCCCATGGCTCCAGCAAACCCCCGCAAGGATGCCAACACATGGCCAAGCGTGCCCTCAACTTTCTGGGCAGTCATCATCCTGGTTAGCTTCCTCATCGCCTACTGCAGTGAGTACCGCTTCATTTCTGTTCTCTCTCTGAAACGGTGAACTCGGTTTGCATCGCTTGGTTGGCTTCATGTTGAGTATTGACGATGAAATCTACCTTGTGCTTGGGATGGTGGGTGGCTGATGGGGTGGGAAGGGAGGGAAGAGAGATTCGCCCACAAGAACCAGGCGGCCAGGTGTTGGTAAAGTGTCCCAATGTCTGTCCGATCACTACTCCGGCTAGCAAACTCGCTCAACTGTGGCGGAGTTTCGGGGTGGGTGAGCCGGTGGGATTGCAGTCTGGAACAGCATCTCGCTTCCACCTCGACCCCGAGCGATCCTCAAAGGTTTCGCTTTCCCGGCGGTTTGTCGAGACGAGTTGACTTGGACATGTCGCTCTGGTTGAGTGTTGCAAAGAATGGCAACAAAACCCAGTCTCCAGGGCTCCCGGGCTTCCCCCCCAACCCCGGCTGCCGCTTCCTCACCTTTATCCCGTTCCCTCTATCAGGGAGTCAGCAAGTGCTGTACTGGAGTGGAGAAGTTACCCCCCCTCCCCTCCCCTCCCCTCCCCTCGGCAAGTGCATGAGTTCACATTCCAATACTATCCCAACACAGTAATGAGCCGCTCTGGTGAGGTTGTCTCTGACTCCCATGTGAAGCTTCCTGCTCTCCCTCCAGCCTTTGCAATCGCTTCTTTTAAGCGACGCCAGCTTTCATGCTTAAAATCTAGTGGACGTGGTATTTGTCAAAAGATGTTCTTGAATGCAAACATCTGCCTGAGCTAAGCGGAACTTTTCCCCGGCACACGACTGACATGGTATCACAGGCCGAGAGTCGTACAGCTGCCTTTTTATTTGCTGTGTTTTGTGTGTGTGTGTGTGTGTGCCCAGTGAAGGCGCCCGGGGCGGAGGGAGTCAATAAACTGGGTTCTCTCTCTCTCTCTCTAACTGGACCCCGGTCTGTGTCTGTCATCCCGCGGCGTTTCGGTTCCAATTTCTTTCATTCGGCTACAGTCACCCCTCAGTCAGAGCTCAGAGAGATTGGAGGAATCTTTGCACTTCATTCCAGCCAGTCCTTCCGACTGTGAGTTCCTCAGAGTGAATGCAGACGCTTTTAGCACGCAGTGCGGACAATCTCCGGCTTCGAGTGGGTGAAATCAGCCGCTTGATGGAGAAAGGAAACCTGTCGGCGCGTCCTGCAAAGAACCACATCTCAGTGTGTGTGTGTGGTGATAAGGACCACACCGCTGACCAGAAATGACGGTCAGTGAGGACACTATCTTTTGTAAAGATTGCAGAATCTCCCGGTGTTTTAACCCAGTCTTAGCAACAGCTTCACCCTGATCAGGAAAGGTATTGGTGTCTGGCCCCAGTCAGAATGTGAACAGTTGGCCAATATTGAATTCTAGGGAAGAAAAACAGGCCCCCGGTCGTGCGGCCACTCTCTGTGTACATTTGTAGTTAACTTTTTGTCCTCCCCAAGTCAGGAGGCTGGAAGCATATAAGAGGATGCAAAATGATGCAAATCAGTGAACCTGAAACCAGGCAGCTCCAGGATGGTGATAAACGGGGAGTCGGCTTGTAATCTCTCGGTTTCTAGCCCATAGCGAAGTTGCTTGAGAGAAAGTGAACAGGCAACTGGCTGATGTTTACTTGTTTTTAGGGCGCGGGGTGGTGAAGTCCCCTTGCGCGGTAGGAAACAGTTAAAACTGCTGAGCAGGATTTAATGATGAATGTTTACCTGTGGAGTATGCAGCTCGGATTTGACTGTGAGAGGGTGAAGCGGGGTAGTTTTCTTTTAACTGTGGGTCACAGCGTTTCAAATACTCTCTTTACAATCACCCATAAATCTTCCCTGAAGTCGTAACAGGCGACACACCAGCTTTCACTCGCCTTTGATATGAATAATAATTTAATCAGAGGAAATACGGAACAATTGCTCTGTCTTTCAATCCACCACAGGGAGATCTCCCAGTCTCCAGTCTGTCTCCTCCGATTAAATGTCACTGTCGTTTATTTTCATATCTGCAATACTCGAGTCAATATTTAAATTCAGTTAATTCCATCAGTGGGTTGCGAAGCAATAATGAAAGAAAATAAGTTAACATCCTCCTTAATGGCCCCTTAAATATCTGCATGTGCAGACTGGTTCTAACAAAACAGAAAGGCGATGTCTGATACAGAAACGCCGAGACCCCCCACCCCAGCAGCCCAGCCCCGGACCAACATCCAAAGTCAGGAGAAAGGAGCCTGTTTATTTATTTGGGATGCCTCCTCTCTCCCGCCCCCAGCTGCCGGCAAAATTCAGTCACACTTGAGAATGCACTGCAGGCTGGGGGCAAGAGGGAAATGGTTAGCACAAGAGACGGCGGGCGTGGAAGCAGAAGTGAAGATTGCTTTGTAATTGCCAGATACCTGGTCTTGCAGCAGAATAACAACATTCTGGAGCATATCTGACATGGACATCCATTGGCCACTGTTTGGTAATGAACACGCCAGGCTGAATGCTTCACACTGGTTCCAAAAGCCAGATATCCTCCACAAATGAAGGGGTCGTTGGTGCCTTCCAATGGCTGGATTTAAAAGTGCACCTTTTTCTGTTGCTATAGGGACACAATGCAGGTTTAAAATGATAATATTCAAGTGGCTGAATTCAGACCAGGAAAATAAAAAAAAAGAGCATAAAGGAAAGCTTCCATCCAGCCCTGTTCCTTTGAGCTGAAAATTCCAGCTCTCTGTAAAAAACAGTAAAAGACTAGATTAATGCAGGATATTTCGGGTAGATCAGATGTATTCACAATGAGGCACTTAAACCAAAATGAAAATACCCTTTTGGTATGTTAACCTGTACAATGCAAGGATGTATAAATAGAAGAAAATGGCAGTTGCATTATTTATTATTTTAATTTTAGTTTGCAGTGTTCATTTGCCTATCTACCAGATGATGCTCCCTAATTAATTGCAAATAGTCAATTTACAAATGCAGCTGAAGTAGGATAGCAGGTGATGTGAATGGCATTAATTCTGAGTTGTTGCTGTTCTAAATAAATATATCAAACATTTCAATCCCTAGTTTAGTGATGAAATGGTTTGCCCACGTGCACTTGTAGAACTGAACATTTGTTTCAGGAAAACCTCTCATCTGGTCACCTTTCCTCATCATAACTCTGAAAAAGAACATCTTCACGTTTTGAAACAATCCTCATTTCTATCAAATTACATAGGCATCACAGCTATTATTGCATAGGTGATTTTCTTTTTTTTAAAAAAAAGCTTTAACATCTAAATATTATCAACAAAACAGAAACTAATTATGTTAAAGACTGTTAACACTGTGATTCGGATTCCTATGTACACTGTTCAAGGTTGAATCCCAGAATTTATGACATCAGCCAAGTTGTTTATCCCCAGTGTAATTAGTTTAATCTGCTTTAACAACAAACACACAGTGTGTTTACATGCAATGGCTGTGTCAGTGCATTTTCCGCCTCAGAGCACCCTGTTATACAATAATACCTTTTGCCCATATAACCATATTATGGTATTAATGCAGTGTTTCAGAAAGCACATATGTGCTTATCCCTCACTAAATATCTGTTTCTGTCAATTAACATCACTACAGTGTAAACCAGGCTTTTTAGAATACCTCCTTCTGACAGTGATGTATGTAACACTTAACAGGCTGCATATATTGGTCTGGAAAAATTGCTGCTCCCAGTTGCCCGCATTATAATTTTATTTCTGTAACTCTTTCTTTTAAAATAAACTATGTACTATTCAGCAGAATAAAAATGTATTTTATTGAACAAATTAGACTTCAAAGTCGTGAAATATACGAACATTTCTCAATTCCAACATTTTTCTGCTGGCAGGACTGAAAACTAGTGGGATTCTTGGCCTGGTTTTATCAACAGAGGTGGCAGTCTGTGAATCTGCCCAGAAGAGAAGCTAGCACCCCTGTGTTGAGGTGCCCTCGAAGCTCAAGTGAGGTTTCTGTATTGATGGGTGCCAGTGATCAAAGGGTGAACCACCCACTCACCCAGCCAGCCACAGGGGCAGCCCTAGCTGCCTCAAAGGCCACTCTACATCAGTGACCATGAAAGAATTAGCGTGCCATCTGAGGGAAGCCACTGGGAGCTTGATTGCTGCCATGGTTTTGCAATTGTCTGACCACACGATGAGACTCTGGCTAAATGGCAGCAGGGATAGGAAGTATCCACGTGTCAGTCAGAGAACCTCTCCCATTTCTGTCAGTTTAACAGGCCTCTCAGCCCATCTTCAGAGGGCTAGCAAAATCTACCCTGCTCCATATCGTTATTTGTAGCCTGATCCCATTGCTTGGAAAAGTAGGAGACAGTGATAGTTTTATTATGCTTTGCTTGCCATTCTTGGTGCTATAAACAGGAATCAAGGTATCTGGAGGTTTGAATAATGTATTTTCCTAATTAATTCTGTAAAAATAACATCGTGAGCATGGGTTCGCTTGCATTAAAAGCTTCATTAAAATGTTTAAACTTGGAAGTTGGTATATGAAAATGAAAATTATTTGCCCATTATCAGCATCTCATAATTAGTACCACTAAATGCAAGTGCTCGCCCAGCCTCCATTGGCAGCAGTATTACCTCCAAGTCAGACAGTTGTGAGTTTAAATTCTACTGCAGAAGCTTAACACCAGCATCAAGGCTAAAATTCTAGTGTAGTACTGCTGGAGTGCAACACTGTCAAAGGTTTTTTTACACAAACATCACACTGAGGCTCTGAGATGCTTCCCAGTAGATATAAAAGGTCTTGTGGCATTATTCTAAAGAAGGGCAAGCAGGCCACACAGTGTACTGGCCAATATTTATTTATCAATAAACATCACCTCAAACAAAGCATATTAAGTAATCACTCTATTGCTGATTGTAGGAGTTTGCCGTGCACAAACTGGCCGCTGCATTTCCTATGTTACAAGCAAATCTATGCTTCAAAAATACTGCATTGATATAAAGTATTTTGGATGTCTAGAGGACACAAAAGGCATTACATAAATGTAAGCCTTTGTTATAAATTCTCATTTTCTCAGCTACAACAAAATGCTCAATTTCACCTCAGAATAATACCCTTTAATGTGCTATCCACTAATGCAATGGTGTTACATGGTTTGCAGCACAATTTGTCAAGACACTGATCATTGCCTTAGATACAATTTCAAAATATCAGTTGGTCCTGTGCAGCTCTCTACAGATTAATGCATTTAATAATTAATCGAAACAGTGTTGACTATTTGAGGAATCAATGTTAAATCTCAGGAATATTGAACTTATTAAGGAAATAAAGTTAAATGCTATAGTTGACTAACAATTAGGTTGCCACTCATAAATGATGATAGAAGTTATGTAAAATACGATTAACAAAATATACAAAATAAGAAATTGGAGTAGGAGGATTCATTTAACCCATTTGGTCTGCTGTGCTATTCAGTATGGTAGTGGCTGATTATCTTGTTCTATCTCCCTTTATCATAAGGACAGAAGTAGCGAAGTTGCTGATGACTGCACAATGTTCAACAGTTACTGAAGCAGTCCATGTCCAAATGCAGCAAGACCTGGACAATATCCAGGTTTAGGCTGACATGTGGTAAATAAGATTAATTTTACATAGGTATGCTACCACCTCTAAGTTCCCCTCCAAGCCACTCACCATCCTGACTTGAAAATATATCACTATTCCTCCACTGCCGCTGGGTCAAGGTCCTGAAATTCCTTGCCAAACGGCATTGACCCACAGGTGGACTGCAGTAGTTCGAGAAGGCAGCTCACTACCAACAAGAGATGGGCGATATGTTCTGGCCAGCCTGTGACACTCATATTCTAAGAATGAATACAAAAAATGCCACTCACGTGTCAGGCAATTTCAAACAAGAGTGAATCTAACCATGGGCCCTTGACAATCAATGGCATTACCACCACTGAATCTCCCATTATCAACATCTTGGAGGTTACCAATGAACAGAAACTGAACTGGACTAACCAAATAAGTACTGTGGCTACAAGAGCAGTTCAGAAGTTAGAAATCTTCAGTGATAACTTACCTCCAAAAATTTGCCCATGATTTATAAGGCATTAATCAAGAACATGATGGCACGCTCCACATTTACTTGGATGAGTGCAGCTCCAAGAACATTCAAGAAACTTGATATCAACTAGGACAAAACAGTCTGATTGATTGGCAATACTTACACAAATATTTACTCCCTCCACCACTGATGCTCAGTAGCAGCAATGTGTACCACCTACAGAAATTCTCCAAGGCTCTTCAGACAGCACCTTCCAAATCTATGACCATTATCACCTAAAAGGACAAGGGCAGCAGATTCATTAAGCCACCACCATCTGCAAATTTCCCTTCAAGTCACACATGCTCTTGATTTCGAAATATATCATTGTTCTTGTGTGTAGGGTTAAAATCGAAGAACTCCATCCCTAATGGCATCGTGGATCTATCGACAGCAAATAGATTGCAGTAGTTCTGGAAGGGATTCACCATCACCTTAAGGGCAACTGGAGCTGAGTAATAAATGTTGTCCCTACCAGTGGTGTCCATGCTCATGAATGGAACACAAAAAAGTAATCAAACTAAACCCTGTTTCACTTAGTATCTCTTGATTCCTATTTACATCTAAATTTCCCTCACCATTTAAAATGTTCCTGCATTGTGGGTTTCCTCCAGGTGCTCTGATTTCCTCTCACAGTCCAAAGATGTGCAGGTCAGGTGAATTGGTCATGCTAAATTGCCCATAGTGTTAGGTACATTAGTCAGAGGGAAATGGGTCTGGGTGGGTTACTCTTCCGAGGGTCGGTATGGACTGCTTGAGCCGAAGGGCCATTTTTCACACTGTAGGAAATCTAATCTAAAATCTAATCAGTGTGATCAGCATATGATTGGCTCGTGAAAGAGAAGCTGAAAGTGCTGGAGAAGCCCAGCAGGTCAGGTTCAAAGTTAATGTCAGAACATCTGACGAACGTCATTGGACTCAAAATGTTTACTCTGCGTTTCTCCCCACAGATATTGCTAACCTGCTGAGATTCTCCAGCACTAACAGTTTTTGTTTCATATTTGCAGTATCTGCAGTTCTTTGCTTTTCTTTTATGTTAGTATGGTTGTCACCTTCTCATTATTCGGTGAAAGTTTCATTCTAACATATTGTGTCATGGATCAGAACCCCAAAGTACTGTGGATATTTAAAATTTGTAATTCTAAAAGAATCTTTTTAAAAGAGGCCCGATACAGCCAAAAATGGCAGCATGTGTAAATTACATGACTGTCTAGTGAGACAAACCTATGGATACCACACACATGAATTCAAATGGATCTCCAGACAACAACTTCAATAGGGGAAGGGGCAAGTCAAAACACACCGGATTATGATTTCTTGTGACTACAAAGCTAATAAGTGGCTGACAACCATTGCTAAATAGCAAGCCATCTCTGCGGACACATTTTGTGAAGAGTACACAAGGACAGAGGTTAAAAATACAGTTACAATTGTACTGAAGAGTGTTAGTGGGACTGAGTACTCTCAGCGTGTAATGGCCTGGAATAAGTAAGAGTATGCTGCTGTGAAGGTTATAATAGAAGATTTAACCTTTCTTCACTCCTGCGATGCAGATAGAGACTTTCACTTATTCTGAATGCTCAAATTCAGTTATCTAGCAGACAGACAAGAGGGAAATAGAACAACAAATGGACTCTTTCACCTGGACATTGGAATTCAAAGGAATCAGAATTATGAATCTCCAACAAACTGCAAAACTTACGATCATGAAACTGACTGTTCACTTACCAATGTGAATGCTACTGGTAACCTTGACTGCAACAGTCACAACATTTAACCATCAGATCTTCTAAAACAATTCAGAGAATGATCAGTATATCTTTCAAATTAACTTCTATCTTTTTTGGACTCACCTCATTTCTAATCTTTGTGGATGCGTGTTGCATTACTAGTTCCTCTCGCAATATGAGTTAATCAACTCACTCTTTGTTACCTTGATAAAGCCTGGTTAAATTGGAGCTTAACAAATTGGAATATCATGTCCAGAACCGTATTAAATTGAGGAACCTCACCCAGGGTGTGGTTATAACCTAAGGCAGAAAATTACGTCGGAAATAAGGAAAAGGCAATGAATACATAAGACATCCAATGCTGGATTCCACAGTCATATTATTTGTTCTGTTGTTTGAAATATGTAATGAACTGTAGACATATTTGTACAGTAGCATATGGAACATCAATCCAATGGTGTGATATGCATTTTCAGTAACAATGTGTAAATTTCACCCAAAGACCAATGAGTGAATATTTCAGTTAATTCAGGCTACTCCTAGCTCCGAATGACCAAGTTAAGAGTAGTGTTCTGAAAAGGCAGATTGGAGAGAAACATTAATTTCTCTGTTTGCTTAGGAGCAGTGTTGACTCTTACCTGAAGCAGGTTTTTTATTCTAGTTATACCATTCATGAATGGTGAATTGCTTAATTAGAGATTTTATAATCAGGGCGAAAATGAAATGTATAAATCAAAACAGACATAAATTAGAAACTATTTATCATACAACAGCTATGGCAAACATAAATCCTGTGAGTTAGAAAATTGTATTTTAATTGTTGCCTGACATATTCTGTACTAAGTGCCTTTTAATATAACATTAGGAACCTTACTTTGTAACTAATTTATCATTAATTCAGCTTGAACAACATTTATGAAATAATTGATGCTAACATTGCAGGTGCACTTGACACCTTTTTCACAACAATGTGAAGTTATTTCACCACATGTTCTTTGGTGACTTTACAGAATTATTCAAGCTGAAAACCCATGTTTATTTATTCTGTGCTTTTATATGTGATTAGTTTTTAATTAATTCCATTTGGTTGAACATGTATAAAAGGACAACTGAGAGTGATTAGTTGGGTTAATTCTGTCTGAGAAGTTGACTTATTAAAATGTGCATGATCCAGATATATTCAACAATAGCATTTATATTGCCATGTAGACTTGGCTAGTGGTAATAGTAACCACAGAAATTGTTGCTTTTATTGATGGATGGTGATTTTTCTTCTGGATGATTCTTTAATTACATGCAGTTCTGATTAATAGCGTAACTACTTCTCATAACTACACAGGCATTTACAATTTTCTTTCTTGGGTAGATAACCATAGTGGCAGTAATTGCTACCCAGAAAAAAATACTCTTGGGGAAAAAGTAATTGCTGTGTATTACTAATGTACATATGATAGGTATTATTGGGCCCATTTATACTTTAATAAATACTACTACCTACAGACAATGTTGAAAAGCAGAGTCTAAATTTTGGGCATTAAATAAGCAGATATATTGTATAAATGCTTCCTCAAATCTTTTTACTGTCATATTTAAGTTGAGGTTTCACATTTACATCGCAAAAAAAAAGCACAATATGAAAACAAAACAGTATTTTTGTTCTCTGTTTTTCTATTCAGGGATGCTGCCAGACAGGTTGAGTCTCCAGCACATTCTGGTATTGTTTCAGATCTATAGTAACCACAGTTCTTTGTTTGATATTCCCATAATATGAAATGTGCTGCATTAAGATTAAATCCTGAAATATTTGTTAGATTGTAATAATCCAACAAAGGTATGATGCTGCTTTTATAGCACTTTATATGCCTAATGAAAAGCAAATGACTATGTCGTTTTTCTGGACAATTCTGAATGCCCAGAGAATTAGTAATTCATGATTGTATCATACTGGCTAAAAAGTTAGTGGGGAATTAAATCAGTTTGGCTTCTTTCGATCTGTATTTGTGGCATTAGCTTCAAATGTTTTTTTCCAGAGGTTCTATGAGGGCTGATCAGTAGAATTGTTAGGCAGCATGAGTTCTGGTTTGATTTTTATGTTAACAGATAAAAAGCATAATACTTAGAGCTTCCTTTCTCCAATTACGCTCCCTTGTTTATGTTGAGTAGGTGTGTGTTATTGTTATGAATTTCTCTCTTATGTGGAGTGAAGACTGATTGTAATCTTCAGGTGAAAGAAGGTTAAGGAAGCAATAACTGGATCAAGATATGCAGAAGTAATTCAATCCCCACTTTAAGTCATACATTCACATTGAATTACTAATTCTTGAGGCCTTATTTATTATGAAGACTGCTTGCAGTAACCTGTTGCATGTTGAGACACCCTTCACCATTGATGGCATCAAAATGCCTCTATTCATTACAAATGACAGAACTACACAGAAGATTTCCATCATTTGTAGACAAAACAACATAATGGACAGAGTTGTCAAGAAATACAGAAATGTAGGATTGTTAGTATTATTAAAGCCAGCTCTTTTCTTAATTGAAAAAAAATCTAGATTGCCATATGTGATGAGTAATCAATCATGGCAAAGTTACCATTTCAAAATTAAGCTTTTTAAAACTCTCATGTCTCTGACTACAAAGCTGAATTTATTCCCAAATGTATGGTGCCTAGATTGACAGTTAGCAGTAGGCAGGCTTTTTTTTATATATATACAGGACTGTAGCAGTTACAATTTAATTCTACATCCAGTGTTACAAATGATTATCCCAGGTGTATTGGAATACTGTGGTAGAAAATGTTGCCTGAGATTATATAATTAGCAATATGTGGCTTTTTGTACTCACCTTTTCAGTCATCTAATTATATAATTGTGTATTGTCCAAATTTAAAAATGTATGTAAGCTTTTAAATGATTGCTAAGTGTCTTGGAATTTAATTCTATGTATGTGCAATGATTCTTGTTTTTAATCATCCTAAATACTTTTATGTGCAAATATGTTCATTCATGTCAATTTTGATCCAAACTAGTTGTTGAGAATAAAATCAAGATCCCTGTTAGAGTTCATCAACTACTCAGTCTAAGTTTTTTTTAATGTTCTGAGGTATTATTACACAACCAAATGGCGTTTTTCCCCACCACCCAAATCCTCTATGGCACTTTTCATCCAATATCCAACACAACTAAATTATCCATAACTCCATGAATTTACGTGTAAAGCCCATTAAGGGCAATGCATTACTGTCAAAGATAAGAGAGAAGTAGGGAGAAAGGGAGAGAGATAAAGTAAAAGGAGTTCGAAGGGAGATAAGGCAGTGTAATCTCTGCAGTGCTCAGTTTTCTCTGAAAGCATCAAGATTATTGGTGGACATTGTGTCATCTCTGCAAGGTCATATGGTCTGACCTACTCTGTCTTACATATTTTCCTACTGAACATGTTATTACACATGTCTGAAGCAGGTGGGACCTGAACCCAGGCCTCCTTGCTCAAAGGTAAGGATGTTACTACTGCACCACAAGAGCCCCAACTACTCAGTCTTAGTATTGTTTTTATATCTGGAAGTGCTATCATAAGCAACCAGATAGCTTGTCCCACCATCAAGTAACCTGTGGCAATTTTAACGAATAACCACCACCACTATATCACCCATATCTTCCAAATGATTTATTTTATATGCAAAGCCCTTGAAGGGAAATGCAGACCATCAAAGGTGAGGGAGAGATAAGGAGTTGAGGCAAAATGGAATTGGAAGGGGAGATAAAGCACTCTACCCTCTGCAGTGTCACAAGTCAGATGACACCAGGTTATAGTCCAACAGGTTTATTTGAAATCACAACTTTTTGAAGCATTGCCCCTTCATCAGGTACGACCTGGTGCCATCTGACCTTGCCCACCCCAGTTCAACACCGGCTCCTCCATATCATGGCTACCCTCCACAGTGCCCACCTCTCTGTAATGGCATTGAGAGCATTAGCAGACACCACATGCTTCCTCCCCAAGAACACCACTCAGTCCTATGTATTTTTTAAAACATGTTCTAATTAACATGTTATTCCTCAGCTCTGGAGCAGGTGGAATTTGAACCCCAGGTCTCTTGGCTCAGCTATGGAGACAGTACTGCTGCACCAACAAGAGTCCCCAGAAACTGCTCAGTCTTACAAATTTTTAATCAATTCCAATTTTACAATCTGCCATGGTGCATTTGGAGCCAGCTTCAGTAAGTGGGATTCTGGAATACCAGTCCAGTAATATTACCATGACACTACCACCTCCCTATACTAGCAAGTCTTTTTAAAAAAAATCCAGAAGTGTTACATAGAACATAGAACATTACGGCTCAGTACAGGCCCTTTGGGCCTCGATGTTGCACTGCCCTGTGAAACCAAACTGAAGTTCATCCAACCTACAGTACTCTTTCTCATTCACATGTCTATCCAATGACCATTTAAATGTCTGTAAAGTTGACAAGTCTACAACTGTTGCAATCAATGCATTCCATGCCCCTACTACTCTCTGAGTAAAGAAACTACCTCTGATACCTGTCCTAGATCTATCACCCTTCAATTTGTAGCTATGCCCCCTCATGCTAGCCATCACCATCCTACGAAAAAGGCTTTTACTATCCACCCTGTCTAACCCTCTGGTTATCTTATATGCCTCAATTAAGTCACCTCTCAACCTTCTTGTTTCTAATGAAAACAGCCTCAAGTCCCTTAACCTTTTCTCATATGGCCTTTCCTCCATACCGGGCAATAAGCTCGTAAATCACCTCTGAACCCTTTCCAAAGCTTCCACATCCTTCCTATAATGCAGTAAACAGAACTGCACACAATACTCTAAGTGCAGCTGCATTAGAGTTTTGTACAGCTGCAGCATGACCTCATGGTTCCAAAACTCGATCCCTCTACTAATAAAAGTTAACACACAGTATGCCTTCTTAACAGCCCTATCAACCTGGATGGCAACTTTGAGGGATCTATGTATATGGACATTGAGATCTCTCTGCTCATCTACACTACTATGAATCTTACCATTTGCCCAGTACTCTGCATTCCTGTTACTCCTTCCAAGGTGAATCAGCTCACACTTTTCTGCATTAAACTCCATTTGCCACCTCTCAGCCCAGCTCTGTGGCTTACCTATGTCCCTCTGTAACCTGCAACATCCTTCAGCACTATTCACAACTGTATCAGCCTAACGTTGTCCGCAAATTTACTAACCCATCCTTCTATGCCCTCATCCTGGTCATTTATAAAAAAATGACAAACAGCAGTGGACCCAAAACAGATCTTTGCGGTACACCACTAGTAACTGAACTCCGAGATGAACATTTCCCATCAATCACCACCCTCTGTCTTCTTTCAGCTAGTCAATTTCTAATCCAAACTGTTAGAATCAGCCTCAATCCAATGCCTCTGTATTTTGTGCAGTAGCCTATCATGAGGAACCTTATGAAATGCCTTACTGAAATCTATATACACCACATCAACTGCTTTACCCTCATCCATCTGTTTGGCCACCTTCTCAAAGAACTCAATAAGGTTTGTGAGCCACAACTTACCCTTCACAAAATCATGTTGACTACCTCTAATCAACTTATTCCTATCGAGATGATTTCTTACACACAACGGAACAGTGCTTTTCCAAACACCAAAACATTTGTTAACCACAAATAAATTGCCTGTTTCCAATTGAATAATTAAATGCAAAGCCTTCTCAAGAAGGTTCTCTTGTGGTTCAGTGGTAGTGTCCCTACTCCTAGATGAAGACACCTGGGTTTAAGTCCCATCTGCTCCAGAGGTGTGTAATAATATCATCTCTGAATAGTTTTTGAAAGAAAAGAATAAACAAAGCCTTTTGGTGGGGGTGGGGGTGGGGGTGGGGGTGGGGGTGGGGGTGGGGGTGGGATTAAATTAAAATAGCATTGGGAGGAAGCTACTAAATCTTACAGCTCTTTCCACCTCTCAGTCCCAGCTGTTCCCCCTTTATATCCACCTAGTCAATTAATTGATCAATTAACCTCAATCACCTACTTAATCACTTGTTATATTCACATTTAACATATCACGTTGTTTTCTGTAAAGTAGATTAATAAATGATTCTTATTAGTTACAGAAGGCTTAGGATAATTAACATGAGAGTTATCAACTTATGCTAATGTTCTCAGTGAGATTGCTGGGCTCTTCTGTGATTGCGGATTTCTAATAATTGAACATGCTGATGGCTACTATGTAAAATCACCAGTGAGATTGCAATGCCAAATAAATGCAACATTCAGACTTGCAATGAGGTAACCTAAATTCAAATCCCATTGTTAACTAACTTTTATACTGTGCAAAAGTGATTATGGTAACCAGCAGGATTAAACCATCTGTGTTCAGGTCACAAAACTGTTCGAAGAGGATTCTTTCCTCCATCACAGAAACATACATTTGTGCATGTGTTTGAAAAGTGAAAAGGATTTGACAGACTAGAAACATTGGAACTATTTCCTCTGTCAGTGAAATGAAGAACAAGAGAGCCTCAATGCCATTGAGATGAACAATCAAGGAAACGTTGCCACAGACATATTTGTGGAATTCTGAAATTCTGTGTTTCATAAATTTTAAAGTGCTGAGACAATTGAAACCTTTTGGATTTAAATTGATAGATACTTGTTAGGTCAGTCTCTTGAGGGATATGAGACTAAGCCAGATAAAGGGTGCTGAATTACAATTCATCCATGATCTAATTGATTGGTGGACAAGCTCAACAGGTTTATTCAGGTGTCACATAGAGATACTTGGCACGAATGAAACTTAATGCTTCTTGGACTATCCCAAGGTCTGGTTTGTGATGCCTGGATTACATGTTAAGTAGAAAACTGAGGAACAGTGATAGAGAAATGATCTAAAGCTAACATAGAAAGAATGGAAAATTACTTTGAATTGCTCAGGCTTTGACTGCCTTATTTCACTGGAAGTACAGCAGGAACCTCACTTACACATGTAGACAGCATTTCCACTTCACTTCCAGTGAAAAACTGGAATTCCGTGTTAGCAAGGAATGTAAAAATGCCAATGTTTTGTTAAATAGTTACAAACTGAATTGTGCTATAACCAAAGTAATATCAGAGACATATGTTAACCCTTTCAGTTTGTCTACTCAATTATTCTTGTTTTCAAATAATAGTTAACATATATCTTTGATAATGTACCAATTAAATGTTTCATTTGCTGATTCTACTACAAAATATGTTGCAGTTATGCAGCACTTTTTATGACCATTGTCCATCTCAAAATACATTATAGTCAATGAAGTACTTCCTTATCCTCTTTTGTAATGGAGGGAACATAAGCAAATTCCACACAACTCACACAAAGAACAAGGTGTTAATGATGATCAATGATACTTTGCGTTTTTGATTTTATTTGAGAGATAAACTTTGGACAGGAAAAACACCTCTGCTCTTCTTTGGAATATTGCCAGAGAATCCTTTGCCTCCAGCCAAGCTGGCAGATGGGTCTCAGTTTAATAACTCATCTGAAAGTCAGTATCTTAGACTATGCATCAATTCCTCAGTACTGCACTGAAGTGTCAGCCTTGATCTGTGTGCATATGCTGTGGAGTAAAACTTTATCTGGAACCTTGTGACCCAGAGAGAAGAATGCTACCAACTGAACCGTGGCTGACACACAAATAATGGCATCAGTTTGGGTTGTTGGGAGTGGAAAATTTGAATGATTTTGCCTAAGTTTGCCTACTTGATCCAAAAGCAGCATCAGTACTGGTAAATTATTAAGGGACAAGAGATTATATATTGTTTGTTTAATGTTTATGTGTTCAGTGCAAACTATTCCTTATCAGAATATTTTTTGAAAGACATTTTCAGTTATAATCACATCTCAACAAAGCTTCTCTCTTTCTGTTGAAGGCATTTTGAAGATGAGAAATGTCTTTTAAAAAATACATAAGCTGAGACATTTTTCATACAGTTCCCCTAATGTGTGATGTATGTGAGATTGAATGTTACAATAACATAACAAGTTACAGATATGAAAATGTGTTGCTGGAAAAGTGCAGCAGGTCAGGCAGCATCCAAGGAACTGCCTGACCTGCTGCGCTTTTCTAGCAACACATTTTTAGCTCTGATCTCCAGCATCTGCAGTCCTCACTTTCTCCTCGAAGTTACAGATATGTCCTAGCATCCTATTAACAGTTCCCTTTTCTTGCAATTGTCCTTCAGACATGTCCTCCAATTTTGTTTCCATTTACAGAATGCATTGTGACATGGAGTGTATGTTTTTTAATAGCTTGAAACTGACCCAGAAAATAGTTTTGGTAGATGGTGTTGGTAGCTGTCCGTAATATTGTGATTCTCCATAGTATGGATGCCTTGTATTGTTTTGGCTCAACTGTCAGAGGTTCATGTGCTTTTTCTGATGGATGACTTGACATGTGTTTCTCCAGCATAAGCAGTGAAGAAAGATGTTGATGCTTTTTTCTGGAATTGCTTACAGCAGGCTGCTCTTCACTCCGAGTATAATTATCTTCCAATAAAATAATGCTCCCATTTCCTGAACACGTGTTTGTACAGATTCATGCAAGAGGTAAAGTGGTGGTGAGTAACCAAGTATTTGAGATATAGTTATAGAGGGAAAATTATGAATGAGGCCAAGAATTTTAAAAAAAGAGATATACATAGTAGATCATTTATTATTTAAGTTTCTTTTAATATATTTGAACAAATAACTGACTCCCAGCAACTGTAATAAAAGCATTGAAATCAATTCAAAAGTGACAAGGTAATTTTTCAGATAACTACTGAGGCTATTTACATTCAGTGCCACTGCATATTATTGATATACAATGCAAAGGAATAAATGATATATTGAAATTAATTCAATTTAGGTTTCATTAAGCATTTAGAATTTTGAAGTCATCATCTAAATAGTCCTAAGGTTGCCTTTTGAAACTTGCATTTGCATGTCCCTGTGACTTTGCTACCTAAAAGTAAATATTAAAAAAATAGTGTTAATCACACTGGGCAAATACTTGATCCATTTATTGTATACAGACATGCAGTTCATGAGTAGAAACATAATATTTTTATTATTGCATCAGAATAAATCTTACAAACATGACAACCATGCTTCAAGGTAAAGTCTGTGTTTGCTGACAATACTCAGCAGAAACCTATTCACTATGCTTTGAAACACAATACTGCTACAAACATAGATAGGAATTTCACAAAAACAGAGATCATGCCAGAATGATGCAGTAAAGGGAATCATTTCAATTACTAGGAAAGCAGAGCTTGAACAGGAATTAGAATGAGGATTTACAGGACAGGGAAATTCAGAAATGGATAGCTAGGGACGGAAAGATGAAAATTAATGGAGAAACTCGGGAAAGAGTGGAAGCAATAGATGCTAATGAAGGAGAAAGAATTGGAGCATGGCTTTTGGCAAGGAAAGAGTGAAGGTGGTGGAGCTGTCACTTTTGACTGGGAGAGGAAGGCAAATGACAGAATTAATTGAGAAGGATTAGGCAGAAGGATGAGTGCTATAGCATCTGTATAATTTCAGGGCAAACATGTGATGGAGGCAATGTACAAATAAGATCTACTGAGAAAACGGTAGGAATGGTGAACTGGGGAAGTAAGAGCCAATAATATATTTTCTACACTTATTACAAGAGATTATTTTTAACCCTAGTACATAAGGCTGTTCTAATAGTTTGTTGTTCCATATCTTCATAATATTTTCCCTATTCTTGAGATCTGGAGAAGGTCACGTATCATAGAACTACAGAGGTTTCCTACATACAATGGGCCAAAGGGCCTCATTCTATCTCTGATTGTTATTAATCATCTATCTACACTTGTCCCATTTTCCAGTAGTTCGTCCATGACTATGTATGATATCGGGCTTTAAGTGATCATTCAGTTAATTTTTAAATGTTTTGATTGTTTACCATTCTTTCAGGCAGAGGTACAGATACCCACCACACTCTGGGTGAAAAGTTATCTTCATTAAATCCTCTCTCAATCTCTTGTCCCTTACCTTAAATTCATGGCCCCTGGTTATTGAACCTGCTACTAAGGAGAAATATTTCTTCCTATCTTGCCCAATTATGCCCCTCATAACTTTGCACACCTCAGACTGGTTTCCCCTCAGCTTTCTCTGCTCTAAGGAAAACAACCCCATACTCTCTCTCCATAGCTGAAATGCTCCAGGTCAGGCAAAGCCCTGTTGAATCACTTTTTCATCCTTTCTAGTGCAATCAGATCCTTCTGCAAACAGAACTGCACACAAAACACCAGCTGTACTCTAACTAATGTCTTATCTGGCTCTCCTATAATCTTTCTGCTCTTCTATTCAGCGCCTCAACTAATAAAGGCAAGTATCCTGTATGAATTCTTAACAATCTTATTTACTTGCCCTAGTTGCATCCAGGCTCTGTGAGCATGCACATAAAAGTCACTTTGATCTTTTGTACTTCTTAAGGTTCTACCATGTATCATTAGTGGGTGGCACAGTGGCACAGTGGTTAGCACTGCTGCCTCACAGCACCTGAGACCCGGATTCAATTCCTGCCTCAGGTGACTGACTGTGTGGAGTTTGCACGTTTTCCCTGTGTCTGCGTGGGTATGCTCTGGTTTCCTCCCACAATCCAAAGATGTGCAGGTCAGGTGAATTGGCCATGCTAAATTGCCCGTAGTGTTAGGTTAGGGGTATGGGTGGGTTGCGGGTCGGTGTGGACTTGTTGGGCTGAAGGGCCTGTTTCCACATTGTAATCTAATGTACTCCTTGTTTTGTTAGTTCTCCCAAACTGCATCACCTCACACTTTTCAGAATTAAAATTCATTTACCATTGTCTGTTCAACTGACTAGCCCATCTTTTTTTTATCTCATGGAATGTGGACATTGCTGGCTGGTCAGCTTTTATTGCCTATTACTTGAATGCTTTACAAAAAGCCACTGAACATTCATACTGTTGGTGAATTTGGCTCCTCAAAATTATGCAGTTACAGAGACTTTTTTTAAAGGGATTTATTAAAGTCCTTCACACATATTTAAACATACAACTCAGCGATACTTGGGAAGTACAGAACATGGGAGTTGCCAGATGGCAGTTGGATAGCTCTGGCAGTATATGAATCCAAAAAATTGCTTTTCCTCTTCATTCTTCTAGATCTTTCTGGTTTCCATTTCCCGTCATTTACCATACAGGCTGTCTGCTTTGCTGGCTTAATGTGCATTCAACCAAAATCAGAGCAAGATTGAACCAGGCATCTGCAACCCGTCTAACGGAGTGGTGCACTACTGACTGATTAACGTGACCATTGTCCCTAAAGGCTGCCTCCAAATTACACAGGTGCATTAGTGTTAAATGCTTCTGTCAGTCACAGGTCAGGAAACACTTGTGATGGAAAGGGGGCCATATGTCATAATAGGTAGTGGCTTAGTGGTATTGTCACTGGACAATCCAAAGACCCTGGCCATGTCCCAGAGACAGAAGTTCAAATTCTGCCATAGGTGGTTGTAGAATTTTAAAAAGCAAATTGAGAGTCTAATGCTGACCATGAAATCATTGTCAGGGGAAACCCATCTGGTTTAATGATGTTCTTTAGGGAAGATAATTGCCATCCATTCCTGGTCTAGTTTATCTGTGATTCCAGACCCACAGCAACGTGGGAGACTGTTGACTGCCCTCTGAGCAATTCGGGATCAGCAATAAATGCTGACATAGCATGCTCGCATCCTGTGAATGAATTTTAAAAAAATAATATTTGTTATCATGTTTGTGGGAAGGGGATGAACAATAAATGCAGGGCAGAGTTAGTGGAGTGTGAACACAGGATTACTGCTGGCTCCAGGACTCTCATGTTAAGGGTAAAAAGCTGGTCCTGAGCCTGCACTTGGCAGCAGCAGAAGCTGCTTGACAATTCTTACTGCAGGCAGCTTCCTAATTGGTTGCCTTCAGGAAAACCGTCCAATGAAGGACAGAGGGCAGGCTCCTGAGGTTGCTGGCCCAGTCAGAGGGTTGACAGCTCTGATGCCTCAGTTGCACAGTTGGGATACACACGGGCTGCTGAGACAGGCAGGAGACCTGGAGCCTCAGGCAAGTGAGTTAATTAAAAATTGGAGGAGTAAAGGTCAGAGGGGAAACGACTCTGAGGACATTGTTGGGGCCACAGCAGCTGCTTTCTCTGCCCATAGCCCCCTCCCAGGAAATTCCATTACAAGGGTAGTTCATTGGCTGTAAATTGTTTTTGAGACATCTGCCGGTTGTGAAAAATTGTTATATCAATGTAACTCTTTCTTTTTTTTTGTAATGTTTCTGGCTCTGATAGCTCCTGCCTACCCTCAAAAGCTGTTAGAAAGTGGTAGGTTTTCTCTCCTCATGCTGGGAGTTTTGCCAAGTTGCCATTGGCTGAGTGCCAGTGGCTCTATAAATGGTCCTTAATAGGGCCTTTAATTATGTGAATTGCTGCCTGCCTCCTTGGAGCAAGCCATGGCTCTGCATCAGGCTCTGTCACTGGGAAAAGTGCCCAATGGCCAGACTGCATTGAAGAGTCATCGGGACATGGCATGCTGCTATTTCCAGTCACCCACAACTCCCAGTCTGCCACCCAACAGTCAGTAAAATCCTTCCTGCTGTTTCTCAGACCTGTGGGATAATTATTGCTTATATGTATATGATCTCACTTGCCTGATATCCATCCTTCCCTCTTCTATGCCTTCACTATCTCCCTCCTCAGAATTCCGAAAGGAAAATCCATTAGTTTACTGTCTTGTTCTCCCTGTGCAATTCCTAATTATTTCATATGCCATGATTTTATGTCAAAAAAGATCATGGGGGCAGGCCCCAACTGTACCTTAGTCAGAATGGGGACAGAGTTCTGTGTTGTTCGTATTATTCTGAACCAGATGTTGTCTGTCTAAACAACTGAGAAAACTGGGCCTCCCATTTCACTGTAAGCATCTTTTACACATGCAATGCATTTCACAAAGTGCCATTTAAGTGCTTTGAATTTCATAGAACAATACAGCACAGTACAGGCCCTTTGGCCCTCGATGTTGCGCCGATCCAAGCCCACCTAACCTACACTAGCCCATTATCCTCCATATATCTATCCAATGCCCGTTTAAATGCCCATAAAGAGGGAGAGTCCACCAATGGCAGGGCATTCCATGAACTCATGACTCGCTGAGTAAAGAATCTACCCCTAACGTCTGTCCTATACCTACCACCCCTTAATTTAAAGCTATGCCCCCTCGTAATAGCTGACTCCATACTTGGAAAAAGGTTCTCATGGTCAATCCTATCAAAACCCCTAATCATCTTGTACACCTCTATCAAGTCATCCCTAAACCTTCTTTTCTCCAATGAAAACAGCCCCAAGTGCCTCAGCCTTTCCTCATACGATCTTCCTACCATACCAGGCAACATCCTGGTAAACCTCCTCTGCACCCGTTCCAGTGCCTCCACATCCTTCCTATAGTATGGCGACCAAAACTGCACACAATACTCCAGATGCGGCTGCACCAGAGTCTTATACAACTGCAACATGACCTCAGGACTCCGGAACTCAATTCCTCTACCAATAAAAGCCAGTACGCCATATGCCTTCTTCACAGCACTATTTACCTGGGTGGCAACTTTCAGAGATCTGTGTACATGGACACCAAGATCCCTCTGCTCATCCACACTACCAAGTATCCGACCATTAGCCCAGTACCCCATCTTTTTGTTACTCATACCAAAGTGAATCACCTCACACTTACCCACATTGAACTCCATTTGCCACCTTTCTGCCCAGCTCTGCAGCTTATCTTTTCCCCGCTGTAACCTGATACATCCTTCCTCACTGTCACCAACTCCACCAACTTTCGTATCATCCGCAAACTTGCTCACCCAACCTTCTAGCCCCTCCTCCAGGTCATTTATAAAAATGACAAACAGCAATGGTCCCAAAACAGATCCTTGCGGAACACCGCTAGTAACTGCACTCCAAGATGAACCTTTACCATCAACTACTACCCTCTGTCTTCTTTCAGCCAGCCAATTCCTAATCCAAACCTCCAACTCACCCTCAATGCCATACCTCCATATTTTTTGCAGTAGTCTACCATGGGGAACCTTATCAAACGCTTTACTAAAATCCATATACACCACTTTACCCTCGTCCACCTCCTTAGTCACCTTCTCAAAGAATTCAATAAAGTTTGTGAGGCACGACCTGCCCTTCACAAAACCATGCTGACTATCCTTGATCACATTATTCCTATCCAGATGTTCATAAATCCTATCCCTTACAATTCTCTCCACGACGTTGCCCACAACAGAAGTGAGACTCACCAGCCTATAGTTACTAGGGTTATCCCTACTCCCCTTCTTGAACAAGGGAACCACATTTGCTATCCTCCAGTCTTCTGGCACTATTCCTGTAGACAACGAGGACATAAAAATCAAGGCCAATGGCTCTGCAATCTCCTCCCTTGCTTCCTAGAGAATCCTAGGATAAATGCCATCAGGCCCAGGGGACTTATCTATTTTCACCCTTTCCAGAATTTCCAACACTTCTTCCCTACATACCTCAAAGCCGTCCATTCTCCCTGTGCAATTCCTAATTATTTCATATGCCATGAATCTGTAAGGAATCAGCATCCAGTCAATGTTTGTTGCACAGTTGCATTCCTGCCTGTTATTTCATCCTACAAATGTACAATTAAGAAACAAGAACAGGCCATTTGGCCTCTTGAGTGAGCTCTGCTATTCAATAAAGTGATAGCTGATTTGATTGTAACGTCATATCCACATTCACATGTATCCCTGATAACTTTTGGACCACTTGCTTAACAAGAATCTATCCTTCTCTACCTTTAAAAGCATTTTAAAAATGCTTTCACAATCTTTTCAGAAAGAGAGCTCCAAAGCTAATGGTTCTCTGAGAGAAAACAATATTGCCTCTTCTCGGTTTTGAATGCGCGTATCCTAGTTTTTAAACAGTAACCCTAAGTTCCAGATTCTGTCATTAGAGGACACAACCTCTTTACATCCAAGCTGTCAAGATTCCTCAGATTCTTACATGTTGCAATCCAGTTATATCTTGCTCTTTTAAAATCCAATGGATAAAAATGGAGTCTGTCTGACTTTTCCTAATAAGCCAACCCAATCATTTTAGGTTTAGTCTTGTAAGAAGACCAAACTGTACACAATACTCCAGATGTGGTCTTATCAGTGTCCTGTATAACTGAAACATAACCTCCCTACCTTTGTGTTTAAATCCCTTTACAATAAATTGTTACATTTTATTAGCTTACTTAATTACTGGCTGCACTTGCTTTGAACTTGCAGTCAGATACCAAGATACCACTGTATCTCTCCAGTGCGATAATCTTTCATTCTTTATATAATACTTTTATTTTTTATTCTTCCAACTAAGATTGACAGTTTCACATTTTCCCACATTATAATCTATGTGTAAGATTCTTTCCACTCATTTAACCTATCCATATAATTTTGTAGGGTCCATACTTCCTCTTCACAATTTTATTCCCTAACAGCTTTTATGTCATAAAACTGATGACTATGCTTTCTTTACCTTCGTCCAAGTCATTGATATAAAAATTAAAACAGTTATGGTCCCAGCAACAATACCTGTGGCATATCGCTCATTACATCTTGAAATTTGAAAAAGGAAAAATTATGCCTACTCTGTGCTCCCTATCATCCATCCAATCTTCAATCCATATCAATGTGCTGCCTCTTATAGCATGAGCTATTATTTTCCACATTGGCCTTTGATATGGCACTTTACAAAATGCCTTCTCAAACGAGAAGTGCAGTTACATCCACTGGCTCCCCTTTATCTACAGGATAGGATTAGATGAATTCAAGTGGGACAAGCCTTGTGTGGATCATCAACACTGACATTGATCAAATTGGATGAATGGCCTTTATCCCTGCTCTAAATTACATGTGGAAATGGATTAAGCATACACAGTGCATGCCACGGTCATCCTTCTGGTGTTTAGCGACCTAACAACTTGCCTTTAAAGTGCCAATAGGAGAGCCATCTAAAGGGATAAGGTTTCTATGGATCAGGAGTAACATCAAATCTCATCTCCATCCCCACAGGATGCTATATTTAGACCATCTTAAGAGGACTACGAGCTGTTGAATCTTACCGTGACAGTTGTGTACTGGCAATGTTCCCACTGTGATTTAAAAACAGTTTCATTTATTGGCAGGGAAATGACTACATGAATATAAATTTCGAGTTCATGAACTCAAAGTGAAATAGAAAGGGAGAAATGTAAAATAAAAAAAGAGAAACTTTCTTCTCGGGAATTTTTATTTCTTGAGATTTTCAAATTAATTTAATTGTGCCATGCATTAGTAGAGCAGCAGTTAGGTTTTCAAAGCTCAAATAAAATATAGTTAATTTTATACTCGCCAAATTAATTAAATTTAATATGCTGAATGGTTTTATTAATTGTCAATTTTTGTATTCTTAGTTTGAAAGGATTCCCTTCATAAATTCCTTTCAGGTAATGTAAAACATTAT
The DNA here is from genome assembly GCF_047496795.1 of Chiloscyllium punctatum. Lineage (NCBI taxonomy): Eukaryota > Metazoa > Chordata > Chondrichthyes > Orectolobiformes > Hemiscylliidae > Chiloscyllium > Chiloscyllium punctatum. The sequence continues at coordinate 29,198,628 of NC_092782.1, forward strand.
CATGCAATATTATTTGCTGGTAAATCTCAGGTGGTATCTTGTACTTTCAATTCCATTGCCATAACAATAAAAAAACTGCAAGCAAATGTCAAGAATGTTTTTTTCACCTTGTAACAGTAGGTGGTGACAGTCTGCATAATGTCGACAAGTTTGATCTATCACTGCCAGGCTTTTCATTGAGTACTGCTTCTTAACCATTGCTAGTTTGTGGAAGATGGAGATTTGAAGGCAAATTGAAAATTTGTGTTTCAGCAAATGATGCATCTAGAATTGTGTTATGCCAAATGTGTCAATAAAAGAGGAAAGAATATATGCAGAATCTTAGTGCTGTTGTGCACAAAGGCTATCATCAAGCTATTGAATGAGATAATGAACGCATTAGGTTCTTAGTCAAGGTATTGGAACTTGACAATTGATCTTAACTGTTGGTTGATTATGGAAAGACTGGTTTAAGATTATTTTAGGCACTAATAACAGATCTGTTTCTGATGAAGGGCTTTTGCCCGAAACGTGGATTTTCCAGCTCCTCGGATGCTGCCTGACCTGCTGTGCTTTTCCAGCACCACACTAATCAAAACTAAGAACAGATCCCGCCAATGCAAATGAACCTGTTCCCAAGGTTTGAAATGGAGCTTTGAGTGTTAGATGCATCTTCATTGCATTCATACTGGTTCTATGAGGCATCAGGAATATTCAGATGTTGGACTTTACTGAGTGGATAAGCATTTTCTGTCAATTTGACATGAACATGGCAATGAATTACAACAGAACCTGGGGGATAATATTTTCACATTCTGACCAGACTCAAATGAGCAGAAAACATGTGGGATCACTTTGACAAAAGAGCTTTACACCAAAACGATTAAATTAGATTCCCTGCAGCATAAAAACAGGCCATTTGGCCCAACAAGTCCACACTGACCCTCTGAAGAGTAACCCACCAGACCCATTTCCCTCTGTCTAACACACCTAACACAATGGGCAATTCACTTGGCCTGCAGGAGGAAACCCACACAGACATGGGGAGAATGTGCAAACTCCACACAGTTACCCAAGGGTGGAATCAAACCCTGGTCCCTGCCACCGTGAGGCAGCAGTGCTAACCACTGAGCCACCGTGTTCATCTGTTCTAGTTAAAAACTATAAAGAGTGCTGATCAGAAATTAATACAGTTGCAGTTTGATTTGCTGTTTTCTATTTTCATGCATGATTTGAGCCATTCATTGCAAAGAGGTTAAAGTTTAATTAAAATTGGGAAAAACTATATCATTTGAAATTATTAAATGCTTGTCCGCTCATATTGCCAACAGTAAATCCGAGGTATAAATTTTACTTAAAAAAAGTTAATACAAAGCTAACTGTCGAATTAAAATATGGCCAGCATTTGGAATTTGTTGAGCAAAGCTCTGTGTATGTAATAATTGAACATTTACACTTTATCACTGCTTTCTAACACAGTAAAGTGTGTACCGAGAAGAGACCACCAAAGCAAACCATTCTGATCTAATCTTATACTGTGGACTCCTTTCATCTTGCAAATGCAATTGAATAAACATGGTCAATTTTGGAAAAGGGACTGCTCTTCAAATTCAGAGAGAGAATCTTAATTTGAGCATTTTATGGACACAGAACATTTTAGCATGACTCACTGCTGTTATATAAATGTTTAAAATGAAAGACAAGAAGCAAAATCAGTGAAATTGTGGAAATAATGAGGGGTATTGGCTATGGAATATTAGTATTAGTTGCCCTTTCTTTTAAATGCAGAATGTTACTCATCAACTCGGTTAAATCCTACTATCAATAATAGCATTGTAATTTATAATGGGAGAAAAGGTGACAAAAATATATGGATAGGACATGCACACTTGTGTTTTTTTTAAGAAAAGAGATGATGCTAATTGCTAGTTTGGAGTCTAGAGCACAGTTGTGATCTTTATTTGGAAAAATAGAACTTATTTTTAGCTTAACCTATACTTTTAAAGCTACTGCTCAGGTATTCCCTATGGAGAGTTGGTTGGTGTAAACCCATTGGAAATTTATTGCATGCTGAAGTGACAACTGTTGGCAACACTCTGAATCAGCTGACAGCAGTTAAAATAACTACTTTCATAGCTGGTGCACCAAATTCAAGCCAATATGAGCAGCTAAAATTCAATGGAATTTGAAAACAAAGTTGGCAATAATTTCTGACCTTGGAGTAACTCAAAGTACTTTCTCCCGACCTGCATATTGCCTTGAAATTGGTAACTTTCCCTTTTTTCCTGACAACCACTCAGCTGCTCTTGGGTGCTCCACCTCTACTCTACATTGGCTACTTCCTTTGCTTTATGGTGAACCTTTTCCCATTTTGTAGACAAACATTCCAAATTAACATGTAGGACTATTCTATGATGAGATGAACTGTAATCATATTTATTAAAAGCATTTCAAGTTGGAGAGCAACCGTAGGTGAGCACTTCGATGATGATTTTTATCCCAACTATTCAGAAAAGGTGGAAACCAGGAGGAGCCTTTTGTATTTATCTAGATTCATCTATGGTCATCACTTATGTGGACATTTATATTCATTTGTCTCATTGTAAAAACGCCATCCTATGATTACATAATCGAGCCAATAAAATTGGCATAACATCCATAATGCAGCTTGTTTTTCATTGATTTGTTATTTTCTTTGCCTCTTATCTAAAACTTGTATTATCCATAATATAGAAATGTAAACAAAAACACTTATTTAACTTTGAGTGGTGCAGTAAAATTGCATAGAAAAACAGCACAGAATAAGATGATTAGGCCCAAGCAGTCTCTCCTGGTGGTTTATGCTCCGTATATATGCCTCATCTCATGCTTTTTCTTCCTTTTTCTTTCATGTTCTTCACTCGTTTTCTTTTCAAAATGAAATAATTTGCTTCAAATACTTCCTGCAAGAGCAATATCCATGTTCCAGGCATTCACTGAGAAAGAGGATTTTTATTTGATTTATTCATATTATTCAATTCATTACTGGCCCTCTTGCATTTATGCTCCCTTTTAAATTCTACTACATTGGAAAGACTTACTCCACAACTATTCTGTTCAATCTAGTCGTAATCTTCCTCAGGATGCTAAGGAAATTTGGCATGTCCATAAGGACTCACACCAACTTTTATAGATGCTCTATGGAAACCATCCCATCTGGCATGGTAAGGCAACTGCTCTGCCCAGGCTGGTAAGGAACTACAGAATGTTATGAACACAGCCCAGACCATTGCGTAAAGTGACCTTGCATCCATTGACTTATCTACATTTCTTGATGCTGCAGAAAGGCAGCCAACATCATCAAAGACACTTCCCACCCTGGTTATAATCTCACTGCTAAGAAACTCCGTATATGTTGATCAGTTTAAGAGCTGATTTATGAATTTCATTGAGAATCTCAGGCTATCACAGGTCTTGCCAGTGGCATCTCAGCTCCTCAGGAGCTATCAGCCAATCAGATGCTAGCAGCCTCTTAAAGTTCATTGGTTGAGATTAATGCCCCAGGAGATGTGGCAGTGAGATGATCAGTCTTTTGCTCAGTGCAGGGTAAGATAGAGAGAGGGCGGCATGGTGGCACAGTGGTTAGCACTGCTGCCTCACAGCGCCAGAGACCCGGGTTCAATTCCCGCCTCTGGCGATTCTCTGTGTGGAGTTTGCACATTCTCCCCGTGTCTGTGTGGGTTTCCTCCTGGTGCTCCGGTTTCCTTCCACAATCCAAAAATGTGCAGATTAGGTGAATTGGCTATGCTAAATTGCCCGTACTGTTAGGTGAAGAGGTAAATGTAAGGGAATGGGTCTGGGTGGGTTGCGCTTTGGTGGGTCGGTGTGGACTTGTTGGGCCGAAGGGCCTGTTTCCACACTGTAAGTAATCTAATCTAAATATCAGAGACAAGGACAATGGGTTAGCTTTCAGAGAGTGCACCCTTGTGCCTACCCATGTCTCCAACTGTCCCCTGACTGTGTTGGAGGTCCCCAACAAGCCAAGCGATAGGTCATCCTGGTTATCCATTGGGAATCTAACTAATTCTCCCTCCTGCTGGCAAGGCAGGTAATTGGGCAGGTAGTGAGTTGAGGAACTTAAATGGTGGCGAATTGACTACTTAAGGGCGTTAACTCGTGACTTGCAAAAAAATTCTTAATTATTAAAGGGGGAAAATATTTCTGAAGGTCTCACTCAACTGTTCCTCAGCTTACCACCTCTCTAGCTGCCTCCACCTGAAATCTTTTAGTTGAAGTCCTTACTCTTTCTCAAAAGCTTGTGCTTTAAAGCGTGATATTTTTATGCACAGTTGCAGCCCCATGAATATAAATTTTGGCACCTGCGTACATGCAAAGTTGGGTTGCACCTGTATCTTTCAATTAGCCATATGACTGCTGTGCCTTCACTGGCAGGAAGTAATAATGAAGCTGGAGGTTGATTTACATTGTGAACATCAACGATTAGAATGAAACGAGCTGACACAGAAAATGTGACAACAGATGACACTGAACTGAATGTGGACAACAGGGCTCCTGCCTCCAAGGCTGCAATATAAGGATACAACTCCATTTTCCCAATCAGCAGGACCCAGGGGAACATATTTTTTAGTGTTAGTCAATTAGTGGCTGCCACGAGGATTACTGATATAGCTGGCGCAGGGATTAACCAGGACAGTCTGTTGCCATGGCAACTGGAGCCCAGGCTCACTTGTCACCTCTGAGGTAGGCCAGAGTCCCCTGATCAAGGCATTAGTTCTTGATCGAGGGGGCTGGACATCAAGAAGGCATAAGCCTGCTGACAAGCATTTCCCTTCTGCCTCTGCTATTGAGCCTGCCTTCTCTTCCACAACTGTGACTCTGTGAAGCCTTATCTCTATTTTACCTACAACATGGGCACTCTACAATCCTGGAACAGCAGTGAGTGATGTTCCTGCAGCAAGCATGGCCTTCTCCTTAGAGCTGCGAAGGAGAAGAGCTGCTGGAGTCACTTGGCGGGTGAGACTTCTGCCTCAGGGATCATATTTCTGTGGGAACGCCTGAAGGTGGCCTATAAATGCAGGTAAGCACACATTACAAGTGCTTTGCTTGATCTTTGGACGGCTCCCAATGGTATAACTCAACACTGACTATTCCGTCATATCACACAATCCCACTGAGAGCCATGGTTGAACTGAGCTGAAAGGTTTTATGATGGTCGGGAGCTGAAATTTGATTAGTGCCTGTGATTTTCCCCAGTTCCCCCATCCCCGCGTTCCAAACATGACCTAATAAATAGTGGAAGAAAATGCAAAGTCGCAATGCTAGTGGGAAGGTTGGATATCAAGTCAACGTGAGCTGCATTTACGAAACAGCATCAGCAGAAATGTGCAAGCTGATTGCAAACCTGCCATATCAAGTGAAATATGACATGGAGGGACATAAAAAAAGGCAAGACAAGTAATCAAAGTAATGAAACATGTGTAGAGGATAGCAGGAAGTCATTATTTCTGGTTGAAAGGATCCCTGTATAATATCAGCCTTGACCAAATGTATCATCTTACAGGTGTTTACAATTATTTTGTTAATTGGAGTTTTAATGTTGTAATATTTCCATCAAATTAGACTTACAGAATTTTACAACATAGGTCACTCAGCCCACTTACCTACTGCTAGCTCTCTGTAAGAGCTCAATGATGTGCGTTTACAGGACTAAAGTTATAATAAATCAGCGATAGAATTTAAGTGAGTTTTAGCAATATTGCACAGTCTATCATTTTACTGTTTCAAAAACTGAGAGACAATGGTCTAGTGGTATTATCGCTGTATGTTTAGTTCAGACACCCAGGCAATGTTCTGAGGACCTGGGTTTGAATCCAGCCATGGCAGATGGTGGAATTTGAATTCAATAAAAATCTGGAATTAGAAGTCCAATGATGACCATTGCAGATTGTTGGAAACACCCATCTGGTTCACTAATGGCCTTTAGGGAAGGAAACTGCCATCCTTACCTGGTCTGGCCTACATGTAACTCCAGACCTACACTTGACTCTTAACTTCCCTGTGGGCAATTAGGGATGAGCAATAAATGCTGGCCTAAACAGAGATCCCATGAATGAATGAATGAAAATAAAACAAAATGTCTGATGTGAAGTCCTTTCATTTCTTGGGATTACCTATATCTGTTATGCGTTCTTCATACAGTGCTCATGCCCAGTAACATAGGTTAGAAAGTTAAATGCCAAATAAATGGGACTTCTGACACAGACAGCACCATTTGCTGCTCTGTGAACTTAGATTTCCGGTTTCAAAATTGGTGTCAATTGTTGATCTACTTACTGATGCTTACTCAGGGTGGAATTTTTTAGGTGACTGAATGATGTGGACTATGGCGAGAAATGTGGCAAGAGAGAGTTTCAGTGGGCCCTACTTCAATATCAGGACCAACTTGCTGCATCTTTTAACTAAGTTCCTGTTGTCAAGGTCAGATTTTCACTAGGTAGTGACAAGTTGCCTATTGAGGGAGATTGTTGTTTGGCAGCATCCTTATTAATCGCACATCTCACCACATTAATATACAGTTTCCTATCTTATGATCTGCTGTGAGCAAACTAAATGCTGAGAATTCTCGAGATGGGAGTGTACCAGCCTCAATTTCAGCTCACCACTAATTGTGAAGAGCCTCCATATTAGTTACCATCCAGCAGCATCTCAGGGCATGCTCCATGGGCACCAGCTACACTCTCACTCTACGGCCACAAACATTGGCCTCCAACATGTGCCAGCCTCTAAGAATTTTCACAGGACATCTTGGATCCACTTTACAATCCACTTCTGTACTTCAGTGCAGCACTCATGCTTGTAAAGGGAGCTACTATCATAATGCTGCAGCAAGGACACATCATGCTCAGAGACTTTCATCCAGCTCATGAATTGGAGCAGGCCGCACCTCTGGTCTGTCCTCTCACACTCTCAACACTCGCTGTCTTTGAGTTAACCTGGATGCTCACAGCATCCCTAACCTTGTCATTTTTGGCCTTACCATTCAGCTGGAAATATCAGTCCCCACAGTGCTGCTATTTGTTATGCCCTTTATTCAATCACTCATGGGTGTGGGTGTGACTGGCTGGGCCAGCATTTATTTACCATTCCTAACTGTCCATGAAGATGGTGGTGAGCTGCCTTAGTTGGACCGCTGCAGTCCATTTGCTTGAGGTAGAAACACAATGCCATTCGTGAGGGATTTCTAGGATTTTGATTGCAGAACCTTGCAGACTCAAAGCCAGGAAACTTGTTGTGGTTGTCGGCAGTCCCTAGTCAAATCAAGGGAGATCACTTTTAGTCAGGGTCCCAGCACAGTAAGTCTAGTGCAGTCTCTGATACCAGCCCAGGCGCTTGGAAAGGTCCTTTCAGCCACTTAGGTTGGTCAGGTTCAGGAACTCTCCTCATTCAGGGTAAGGAGCTGAATGTCAATTATCCCATAATCCATCTTGACTATTTCTGTCATTTTGCAAGCTATTCTTCTCCTGGTGTCTGGAGTGATTGAACAAGTGGCACTGAAGGTATGCAGGATTAGTGAGAGAGAATGGTGCGGGCAGTAGTGAGAGCCATAGAGTATAAGCCTTGGTTGGAGGTAGTTTAGTAGCAGAGATGGAGTGAGCATGAGAGAGAAGATGGTGGCACTTACTGTGGCATAATGGAGAAGGTCATTTATTTTCTTCCTACATTGCTGTGCATTCCTCCAGATGGCTAATATTACACAACCTTGGACCAGACTGGCCTGGTCTGGTGTTGTGACTTCTCCTGCTGGTTCTAGTGAGGGACCTCCAATCCCTGCCTACAAAGTGAAGAGCCCTATTTCCCCTTGCTCACCATGTCTAGGGCAAATGTCAGGAACCATGTAGGGTAACTTTGGATTGACAATACTTTCTCAGGTGAACAATGGGCTTTTAAAGATGGTATCAGTTCCAGGGATCCTAGTCCATTTCAGAATATCCAGACAGTGCTGAATTGTTCTTGGTATGACAGGTGGTGGTGGCATGGAGGTAGAGAAGGGCAAGGTAGATTCTTAATGACATGATTTTGGTAAGATCTGGCAAATGAACCCATTAGGCCAAACAGAGAGAAACCCTCCACAAAACTGGATGAAGTTAATTTTAACCAAAAGAGCCTAAGATTTAGCATTTGGATTCCAAGTCCAGCTTGCAATATAAATCAACTAAGCCTGCAAATCAGTTAATGAGCTTAAAGTGTTAGACTGCTTAAACTGCTGAGAATCTTTATTTCTGAAAATATGGCTTTGGCCATTTCTTAGGATCGGATGTTCCCACTGTAAGCCTGTATATTTATACATCCATAAATGTGGGAACTACAGTAATGGCAAATGTTCACATTATCCTTTACAATTATTCAGCTTAATGTCAAGTTCATAATCCAATATATAAAGTTCAATGCTTAAACTGTAGAATTCTGTTTTACATTTCAGTCCACAAGCCGACTTTGATCACATTGTCTCTTCACACCCTCGACATTTCTGGAGCGTTTGGCAAAGTTCCTTTGATCATAGTGATCCATGCTTATTCAATATCATTCCTCTGTAGTCCATCCCATGGCATCTTATGATGGGTTTATTCCTACTATTCCCATTACAGCAAATATATTTGTTCTACCCATGATACCTTCCCTTGCATCTACATTGTTGCATGTGGCATGTCCCAAAGTCCAACCCTTGGCTATTTCACTCCTCATTTAGATACCATTTTAAATGATGCCATCCACAGTCATGAAGTCAACCTCTAAGTATATTGATGATAACCTTCCTTTTCAAGCTTTTTCTACAGACACTTTGTAGCTCAAGCATTTGATTGTTCCTTTTCCTACTCTTGTTAATGATAACCTTAATGTTATACAGCCTCACTGATCTGCTTGAGAGTAAGCACAACTAGGGTGAAGTGGTGGCCCAGTGGTTAGCACTGATACCTCACAGCAGCAGGATCCTGGATTCAATTCCAGCCTTGGGTGCTTCCTCCCGGTGCTCCAGTTTCCTCCCACAGTCCAAAGATGTGCTGGTCAGGTGAATTGGCCATGCTAAATTTCCCATTGTGTTAGGTGCATTTGTCAGAGGGAAATGGGTCTGGATGAGTTACTCTTTGGAGGGTCGGTGTGAACATGTTGGGCCGAAGGGCCTGTTTCCACATTGTAGGGAATCTAATCTAATCTTAAAATCAGAGTACATTCATGAAAAGTACAAACCTAAATCTTCTCAGTTCTGCTGACTGATATCTCTGCTTCCTCCTCTTTCACTGATTCCCTCCTTCATATTCTAAACATGATATTTTCACCTCCATTTCCTAAGCTCCACCTTGTAAATATTCCACGTGATCCAACATTCTACTGACCTTGCATTTAATCATGCCCAAAGGCTGATCTGAATGTGTGCTGCTGTAAACTCCACTGACCTTTCCCATTCCCACCAGCACATTAACCTCAGTGTTAGGTGTGAAGTTCTTCTATGTCTCATTCCAGTCTGCTTGCAGTCTTTTAAAATCCTATGGCTCAGTACACACACATTACCCTTTCAATTCTGAACTTCTGTGTATGAATTTCCCCAAAGCCCCACCACATACCTGTTTTCTCTGTGCACCAGAATGGCAGAGTGTTTAGTTGCTTTTAGCTGGTCTCCTGTATCCGGGAGTAAATTGCTAAAACCTTTCACTTCACTATCTCTTTCTATGCAATGAAAACTTTCTTGATAATGTACCTCTGACTATTCTGTCAATAGCTTCCCTTATTTTTATCTTCTTTCTATCTGATTGCCTGCACCACTCCTCTGAGAAGCTCCTTTCATTAAGTTGCTGTAAAAGAGTGAGCTGTTTCTCCTACAATCCTAGGATGTCAACTTTGAATGAGTTCATATTTCAGTTTACATCCATTTGAGTCATTGCTGGAATCTCCTCAAAATTATGGTCAAGAGTCCTGAAGTTGCTTTGTGTGACAGTGCATACTAAATGATGGCAAGAACTCTGACATATTCAATGTAATTGGGTGATGAACAATTTTAATAATGTGATGTCCTTATTTGGGAAATGATTGGTAGTTTAACAATGTAGACAGTCTTGTAGATTTCAGTAAATCAGTTGTGATTCATGATAGAAGTCTATCTATGTATGTTCAAGGAACTAACTGCTTAGCAGGCCCTTGCTAATGTGGTCAACAAATGCATTAAGGAGCCAGTTGGAGCTCATAACTTGGTCCCCATGTTTGTAGTGACTTACATTTTGTCAAGTTTTCAGTACTTTTAGGTACAAAAAATGCTAATTTAATCATCCAATGTAATATGTTTTTATTATCTAGCCAGACATCACAACAGTCTTCATTGATGTGGATGACATGAAAGATTACTTTGTCTGAATGCCTACAGATGAAGAGTAACCATAACCTGTTCACCCAGCTCTGAGTCCTGTATTACGATTGGTGTGTGCTGTGGAGTTAACTTTTCCAGATTCTTTGTTCATGGCTGAGTTTGTATGGAGAGACAATTGGCACATATGCAGAACCTAGGTAAAAACAAGCGCTGCAGATGCTGGAAACCAGTTTTTAGATTAGAGTGGTGCTGGAAAAGCACAGCAGTTCAGGCAGCATCCGAGGAGCTGGAAAATCATCGTTTCAGGCAAAAGCCCTTAATGCAGAACCTGAACTGTTTATGATAATCCATTTCAAAAGATGTCAATCACCCCATATAAAGAGAAACAACCAACGGCTATATGATTACTTAAGCATATATCTTGGCCTTGTGAAGATGGGTCTGGTGAATTTAGTTCAGCAGGAGGGGGACTGGATTTCTGTGTACAGTTGTCGGAATGTATTTACAAATTCAGAGTTGACAGCAGATGCTTTGCTCGACAGTGCTCTGTTGGTGCTGTGATTTAGGCATTCTGTGTCCTGAGGTTCTGAGTTACTGTGTACTAGAACTGATGTATTGTTAACTCAGATGACAATCAATGAACACTGGCACTCTTCCGCTTTCAAATTAGATTTTCTAGGATGTAGAAGCTTAGAGTGATCATCTAAAGTTGCTGCCAGACAACTCAGTTTAAAGCACAGATGGGAAGCTCAGCTATATTTGGCTGACTTTCCAATGCAGACAGCTGACAACAGGATTTGTCTAAGATTTTTTGATTATGTTTTGAGTTTGATTTTTTTTTAAAAAATCTGTTCTAATTTGTTTTCTTGTTGGAATTTCATGCAATAATAAAATATATAGTATAGGCTTTTGGCAAAAGTTAAGCGATTTTATTTCAATGGAGTGTGTCACATCTGAAGGGACAGAGCATACTTGTTTAGAGATTGATGTTGTCTGCTATAAATATCGTCTACAGGTGCTCAATGCATTGCATTGTACAACAACTGTAAATTACTCAACGGGATTCTCACGGCGCGAACTTCCCTTTTATTATTTCCAGCTGTGAAAGGACATTGCTGTCATAAGGGTGTGTTCAACTGACCTTTCTGTATCTCTCTATATACATGCATTGAGGTAAAACTTCTCGAAACACATCAATTGCCACTTGGTGCACAATACAGAAATCTTCTGATACCTCTTAATTTTATATTTGAAATGGTATAGAAAGATGTAATTTCAATTGTAGTTACAGAATAACTATATACAAGTTCCAGCAACTAACTGCAGAAAGATGCCCTTGACAATGTTTTTCACAAGTGTACTGTTGCATTAATGAAGCCAGTTTCAGAAAACTAACCTGGTACCCATGTTAGCATCTATTGACATTTTCTCAGATTTTCAGCAGATTTTGCCAGTGGGATTGCTAATTCGGTAAAGTCTACTGTCTTTGAGTAAATTAAAAATTCATCATTGCTAATTTAAGATGAAGTGAATGGTCAATTAACATTAATATTCATTTTAAAATTTACATTTTAAAATGGATGGTTCTCAACTTATTGTAACCTAGCTTTAGCATTTTCATTAATAAATTATTTTGACGATTAGTTCCTCTCAGTCTAGTAATTGGATCTCTACATTCCAAAGACACCAAACTGAAAACTCAAATGGCAGGATAAATAAAAAAAGCCTTCTCTCAAGTATAACAGCAGCAATCAAAAATTATATCAACAAACTTTTAGAGTTGAGAGAATTACAGAAGTGGAATAGCCCGAAACGCCTTGTATTAAGAACTGCTTTACATTGATCAGTGGGTGGCCTATGTTCAGAAACATTGAGCCTTTGAGAATTTTTTAAGACCATATGCATGCATTCCAGGTACAGTATCTGAAATGAATTAGGATGTCCAAAGTTTGTGATGCCTTGTAATCATCGTTAATTAAGTGAATAGTTGAAAGAATGTGGGAATGCAATGAGCTAGCATTGAACTAACAACTCTGATATAGTGAGTTTGCATATCACCATGACAAGTTGTACATTTGATTTTAATGTATCTGGACTTTTTTGTGGGTTAGCACCAGAAAAAAAAGCCCATTAATTTATGTTTTATGTTTCAAAACCCAGCTGGTTTGTTGATGTTGTTCCAAGAATAGAAACTGTCAACTCTATCCAACCTGGTCTCAACAATTTTCTCCCAATCAGACCCTGATATATTCTGATGTGGTTTAACAAGTTATACAATTATACAAACCCGGGTTGGACCCAATAAATGTAGCCTTGCCAACTTATACCAAGAACAAAATTTAACAAATCTGTACTTACGAAAGCATTATTGTTACTTTGCCTGGCAGTTTAAGGAGAGGCTAGTGCCCTTTGAAATAATTAAATTCAGTATATTAGTATATCCATGTCTAATGCATGCAGAAATATGTGGCTCATTTTAATAAGAGCTAGTTAGATGATAATAGCATAGTTTATTCAACCGTGGAGCTCAATATTCACTTGGTTTAACGTGAGAGCAACAATCAACATCACAGAAGCAAATTAGTACTTTCAGCAAAATCAGAAAGGTGAAGGAGTAATTCAATTCTTGAGATTTGCTTGAGGGAGTAGATTCTCTTGACGTAAGATTGTTACATTGGAGTAAGTTAAACACCAAGAGGTAGAAATTCCAGTTGTTTACACTGAATCTAAGATTCTATGAATGTAATGCTGGCAGAATTGGCTGAACCGGAGCAAAATGTTCAGGGGATCTGGAACATTTTGAATCACATCTGAAGGCACTTAGGCTTGTGTTTTCCATGATCTTAAGTTGCTGTCATAAATTTGAATTGACCTGAATCAGGTATTTCCCACAAACAGATGTGTTGCAGGTCAAAATTTTGAGATTTGCAGAGAACTGCTTTGTATGGCACTTCAAATTGCACTCATTTCCTTAGGGTTTCAGGTACTCATCAGGCACATTGTAAAAACAGGAGCAAAAAAACCGCTGGAATTTGTACTGAAAACAAAAGATGCTGGAGATCACAGCAGGACAGACAGCTTCCATGGAGACAGAGCAAGCTAATGTTTTGAGTCTGATTGTTACATTGTAGAAATTGTTTCATGTCAAAAGATATTAAAGTTACTTAGAAACTGACTGGTGTATATCATTGAAATATGTAAATAATTTCACATAGGTTTTTACTGTGTTTTTCAGAGATCTTAAAATCAGATTACTCATAAGCAGATGATATACTTATTAATAATGTTTATTTTGAATAAAAGAAAGCTATTTCAGCTGAATGAATTAAACTACACGAAGTTACCATTATTAAAAACACCAAAGAGCATTTTGTAAAGAAGGATAGAGAAAGAACTTTTATGATTCTTGGCAATGGTAGTTCATTGAAGTTCTATGGTCATAATTTTACGTAAATTAAGTTTTGCAGATTCTAACTTTGTAACTTAACCAGGAGTATTTCAAGAGTAAAGTCTTGCAGATGCTAGAAGTCAACCAAACAGAGAAAATGCTGGAGAACTGCAGCAGGCAAGGGAGCATCTATGGAGCGAAACACAGTATGTAGGGTTCAGTATGACTCTACTTCGGAACTGGGCTCGAAACATTAACTGGCTGGACAAAGAATGGATGCTGCTAGACCTGCTGAGCATCTCCAGCAATTTCAGTGTTAGTTTCATATTGAGTGCAAGATTCCACTGGTAACCAAAGAAGTATTGGTAGCTCCATGTATAATATAGCACAAATAAATACTGCACTACCTCTTGCATACATTTCAACCTTAATGTAAATCTTATAAATACCTGACTAGTGTAGATATAGCTGCAGATTCAGCTGAAAATGTTATTCCCAATAGTGAAATATAAGTGGTTTGCAAAGTCATTGAAATCCCAAAGCTCTCTAACAACTTCTGGATCTACTGCTATTCTATGCTTTATTAATATTTTTCACCCAAAAGATTCTTTGATAATCATTATAGTGTGGCATAATCTGCTGATCCTTAATGATCCACCACTGCAAATATTTGTTTTAAAAAGTCAAATGAGCCATTAGGTAGGACCTAAGTATGCAATAAATTCAGCTGTAACACTCAGAGGACCAGTAATAAGAGGAATTGCAGCTATGATTTAAAATATTGAGCAATCTTTATTGCAGTGTAGTACCAGTGCTGAAACCCATTTCACATTATTCATTTGCATGGTAGGAGAAACATTTTGTTTTATGTGAACAATAGGTGAAGCAAGCTGTCTCACAGCACTGGTGTGCAGTAAATCCATGAGTGATTTTCTCTATTAACAGGATGCTGCAAAAATCCAAAAAGATGTTTTTCTTACTACAAAATGATTAACGTGATATGAGTTTCAGTACTGGTGTGATGCCAAGTGTGCAAGCTCCGTGTTCCAATGGCCTCTTAATTGGCTACCAGCACTTTCACTGCCCTTAATGGGCCATTAATTTTAGGAATGGTAGCCCAAAGCACAAGATAACCAGCAACCCTCCATTACGGGAGGCACTACTAAAGGAGAAAGGCAAGCCTGAGGACAGCCACAATGGAGAGGCATTCCTAGCATTTGCAGAGCTGAGAATGAAACTACTGATGGCTAGGAGGGCCATTGGTTTAGAGGTAGAGCCTCAGGATTAGTTTTAGGTAAGGTTGTGGTCTTTCATCCACCAGGTTCTATCACTGGGGTCACTGCCTCAGGCTCCAACAGCCCCTGGTCTCCTGCTAGGAAAATGTAGCCTGTGGTTTCCGTGCTATTGGACAGCGCAATTGTCTTATGTGCTACTAATCCCCAACCATTGATTTCAAGTAGAAAGAAGATCCATTTGATATCAGGTGAAGTTGCATGTTCAAACAGCTTTTCAATCCATTTTGTTGGGCTTAAGAATGCAGAATGGCTACTTGGGTGTTTGAAAAGTGTGCTTAGAAATTGACTTTGATAAAAAATTAGCACTGTTAAACAGGAAACTTATGTGAACAATTTACACAATCATGATGAGGAGTGGAGAACATGCAATACTGTTGTATCTTGTTGTTGTTAACGTTTACATACACAAGAGAGATGACCTGTTGTCTGAATGATTTACTAAAATTCTTTCTCTTAATATGTTTGTTCACTCAGATTAACTAATTATAAAATATATAAATAAACCATATAAGTGGAGAACCATGAATTTAGATTTCAAAGTCAACAGGCATATAAGTACAGTGTAGAGTTGGAACGTCGTGTTACACTACATGGGTATGGCCACATTTGGAGTACTACGTATAATTCTGCTTGTCCTGCTGTCGGAAGGATGTTATTAAATTGGAAAGAGTGCAACAAAGATTTACAAGGATGTGACCGAGACTGGAGGGTTTGGATTATAAGGAGAGGTTGGATTAGCTCAGACTTTTCTCCCTGCAAGATTGGAAGTTGAGGGATGACCTTATAAGGATTTAGAAAATCATGAAGACTATAGATAAGGTAAATAGCCAAGGTCTTTTCCGCAGGGTAGGAGAGTCCAAAAATAGAAGGCATACGTTTAAGGTTAGAGGGGAAAGATTTAAAAGGGACCTGAGGGGTAACCTTTTCACACAGACTGTTGTAGTTATATTGAATGAGCTGCCAGAGGAAGTAGTTGAGGTGAATACAATTACAATATTTAAAAGTCATTTGGACAGGAACATGGATAGGAAAATTTTAGAAGGACATGGGCCAACTGCAGACAAAGCAGACTACTTCAATTTAAAAAACCTGGTTGGTATGGACAAATTGGGCTGAAGAGTCTGTTTTTGTGTTTTTGATTCTAATGATCAAGAATGTATCAAATCTGAAAAATTATCAGTGAAATTATAAATGAGGCTGTCTATAAAGGGGAAATATAACTACTAAAAATAGTTGTCTCCTTAATGGGTGAAATAAATACCTACCCTGTATACCCCATGGCCCAGCAGAACCATAGTAATGAAAGGTGTCAAGTGATTTCCAAAGTGCAGCATTAAGGTGCTGAGCCATGTTATAAGTGAGTGTGCAATGTGCCATGATGATGTGGTGAGGCTGTTGCTTTGCTGGTAACTGTCTTTTTGGATGAACGGTATGTGCAGTTATTGTTCCTGGAGTGAACCCTGGGATGTTGGGGAATGCTGACCAAGATAGATGGCTGGAGAAGAAGCTGGTGAACTGCATCAACTTCACCTGATATCTACATGGATCTTCTTTCTAGTTGAAATCAATGGCTGGATTGATCTCGGAGATCAATTCTATTTGCTACCTGGGGAAATAACAACCTGAATATAAATGTGATTAGGAAACAGTGAGATGTTAATACATGCAAATAGATCCTTTGGTGCCTTCCCGCAGGATTCTCACATAGCTGTTCAAACTTTCTTGACATTAAAAATCTCAGTTTTCAGTTCTCGCTATATTTTCCCAACCTTCTCACCATTATCCACGTTGTTCAGGGATATGTAAAAGATCTACCATTTGGTTTTAGTGAGTGACTCCCCAACCAGG